>NC_133756.1:58120861-58421330 GCF_036562045.2 Rhinolophus sinicus | reverse complement strand
AAATATGTAATCACATTCAATAAGCAGACAGGATCTAAAAGTGTGTCTATTCAAGTTGGCAAAACCTTTTAAAACAATCTTCTCACTGGGAAAATGGGGGATTACCTTATATTTTTTCAGTGACATAGAAAACAGAGAGTTTCTCAAACTCCACGGTTGCCTGGATGAAAAACCATAGATTGGACTGAATACATGAGATTCCTTGCTCTTTATGAACCTTCTAATGGTCTAATGTGGCTAAATATATTGACAGAAAGACGGAAGCGCTAGATTAGGAAATCTAGTTTCTGCTGTAACTTCTATAGCACAACAATTTTCTCTCCAGAGTTTGAGTAGCTTTTGTTTTCAATGCCCATCATTCTTAAGGAAGATTATTTACTGAAGTTCCAGACCTTTATCAGTGAGAATCAAAATGAAACTTACTGATGTAATACAGAATTGTACACCTGAAATCTATGTAATTTTACTAACAATTGTCACCCCAATAAAAAAAAAAAAAGAAACTTACCATCTAGTATTTTACTATTTCAAATTTCTTTACTAAATATAATGAGCACTCAATAGATGCCTGCTCTTTTTATTATTGTCAGGCTTCTAGGCTAAACACTTCACACTTCTGATGACATTTTATCCATACAATCCTGTGATGCAGGTAGTTTGTTTGACAGGTGGTATGTTATTTTATAGGTGGTAACTGAAGCAAAAAAAGGTGACATGACTTGATCACAAGCCAGGTGATAGGTACCAAGGTGATGATTCTTCAAAATTTACATTCTTAATAAAAATTTCCACTACCTCCTGAAATGACTGAGAAAGGTGATGTGACTACTGAGGAGGGACACTTAATCCAACCTGGAGATTCTGGAAGCACTTCCTACTGGGGATGATGGTGTAGAAGGATCTGAAAGGTGAGTAAGAATTAGAAATAGGAAAAGGTGGGCAAATGTTTTCAGAGAGAACAGCATGAGCAAAAGCCCGTAAGTCTGAGACAGCATTGCTGTAAGTAGTTCAGTGTTGTCAGAGTGTACAGCGTGAGTCACATTGATGGGAAATACAGATTGGGGGCGGCTTATGTGGAGGATCCTATATGCTAGGCTGGGAGATTGGATTTTACCCTAGGAAATGGCAATAATTAGAAACAATGACCGTAGCAACAACCTGAGTATAAGTAAAACCAATGATCTGTATGGCTTAGAAATAACACAGGATTTCTATTTTCCAGACAGCTTTTGGGTATCAAAAAGATGAGCTATTAGTTATTCTTAATATCATTTTTGCAATATGTTGATTATTGCTTGGATATTTAAAAAATGAAAAACATTTGAGAACAGGCAAGTCTCCTTAGTAATGTTTCTGACCAGAGAAGTTGTTAGGGAAACCATGAAATGTTGGAAATTGAATGGTAGCCATTATTATGTGTAGCTGCGATATTACTTTTAATTTTATATCTCATTTACTCCTCATAATGAAGTCCAGGAAATAGGTGATGACTTCTCAGTTTTATTAGGGAAGTAAAACCAGAAAAACTGCACCAAAGGTGAAGTGACTTGTTGAAAGAAATCTAGTTTAAAATGTAGTATGGTGAAGACACAGTGAGCTCACAGTGCTGGCTGAGGAGGCCTGGAAGTTGGTAAACCAACTGCAAACATTGGGAAGAGTTAACTCTTTCTGTGGGCAGATGCAAAAAATGAAATATATCAGACTCCACAAAACCCTACCTGCTTGTTAGTAATTTGTTGGTAGGTTTTTTTTTTGTTTTTTTAACAAGAAGATAAATTAATGGTAAGCTACTGTATAAACTTTCCAAGATCTAAAACCTATAAGGAAACCAGAGGTATAACTTGGAAAGATAAATGACTGAGGGTATCTGAACAAGTAAGAATCAACCAGGTAATGCTGTGATTACATTAACAACCCTAAAATCTCAGTGGTTTATGACAAGAAAGGGTTATTTTTTGCTTGCATTGACCACTGAGGTTTGGCTGGGAAGGCTCACTCTAGTACCCAGATTAAATCAGCAGCTGTATCCAGCACTGTAGCAGATGGAAAGGGAAAACGTGAAATCACACACTGGCTCTTAAAGCTTCTACATGGAAGAGACATGATCACATTTCATTGGCCAGAACAAATCACATGGCCACATTTGATTCAAAGGGAGTAGGGAATTGCATTCCTACCATGCACCCAGAGGGAGAACAACAAAAATTTGGTCAACAACACTAACTATCACCACGAGATCTTAACAAAAATAACAGTGCAAGCAGCCTAACAAAAGGAAAAGTTCTGGAGCGAGGGGTGGCATTAGGGGCTTATAATTATGTGGACATGTGATGACTTATTCATAATGGTGACTAAGAGGAGAATAATATTTAATATATCATTTCATTGGAAGTGTTGCAGTAGTTGGCTAATTTATGCTGTGAGAAGTTTGCTGACAAACACCATAGGATCTCTCACTGGAAATAGTACTGACTAGGTCACACTGAGACTTTGTATGGGATATGTTTATCATCCCTTCATTCTCATCAAAGGCTCAATCAAACCAATTATGTTAGTTCTAACTTTTTTTTTTTTTTTTGAAAAGGTGATTCTAATAGTGTTCCCAGTTGCATTGCTATCTGCTGGCATTGGACTTCAGGAACTTATTTGTTATGAATTTTCTCTACAAAAATTTCATGCACCAGATAAGATTCTACTTGTCGCTACTTCTATACTTTATTCAGTAAAATATCTAATTTTGTACTATCACATAGAAAATGAACTAGGCAACTCAAATATTTTCCATTACTGAAATAATCTCATTTTCAGGGAAAATCTGATTTCGAAACATCATTCTCCAAATAGAACAGATTCCTTTAGAAAGCATGTACATGAGCGGTTTTTCAGATCCGGTTTCCTCAGAAGCTGATAATGAGACCAGGATTGAAGGGCAAGTGTCATAGTCTATTTGGGATGTGATCCCAGATAGCACCAGAAGGACAGTGAGACAGGTAAGGAAGGAAGCCAACACAAGTTCCTTAATGAGCAGGTGACTGCTGTGGGCAACTGACACTCAAAGTTGGGGACCTCTGAGAGACAGTGTAGATTACAAGTTAATACAAGCATACCTCAGAGATACTGCAGGTTTGGTTCCAGACCACCACAATACAGCCAGTCATGATCTTTTTGCTGGTGGAGAGTCTTGCCTTCAACTTGTAAAAAATGGAACATCTGTGAAGTGCAATAAAGTGAAGTACAATGAAATGAGCTATGCTTGTAGAATCTTCCTTCCAGGTGGGGAAGCTGGGGTAATTTTAAACCAACTTACCTCCTTGATTCCTTGAGGGCTGCTTTGAGGGGCATTAACTCCCTGGCACTTCCAGCCTGCACCCCTGCATTGCCAAAGTGGGGTCTGGCAGCCAGAGGAAGCCCTTGAACAGAGAAGTAGAGAGGGAAGAGACTTGCAGTAAGACGCCATTGGCCTGCCAGTAGGAATGACAGGGTGGAGCCCCAAGGGAAGTGCCAACATTGTCAGTACAGAGAGGATACTTGGCTTTCTAAGCCATTTGCTCTGCTATAGCCATCAATGACCCTAGACGTTAACTTTTTAAAAATATGAAAAATGTAGTGTCATCTGGGAAAACATGGCATCTTTTAAAAATGTAGCAGTGGCTAGGTCATACACAGAGTGGCCAAGGGTGGAGATGGAGGAGTTCTGACCAGTTCAGAACCAAGATTCTTGGGAGAAATGACTTTGTTCATAAGCAGGCTGGGAAAGGGAAATGCCTCAAACGGCTCATAGGTGTGTTTCATCAAGCAGGGAGGAAGCTCTCTTAAAGCCATGTACTTTTCACCTAAGGGCAAGTGGCCCTTACCTCTCATTCCTTGAGAAATGAGAAAAGAGAACCAGTAGATATTTTCAAAGGTTTGGTAATGTTTTAATAAGTTTAATTACTACACTATAACAGGAAGTGGAGTATTGGATATTATTTAGAAGTTAGAGACTCTTAGTTAATTAACTCTAAACTCAAGTGTTTTCAAGATACAGGAGAATGGAATTGTCTGGAAGTATTGACCATTATTTTCCAAGCAGATCTCCGAGGATGGCGGAAAGTAAGGGTTTGTCGGGGGGAGGTGGGGGGGAGGTAGAGTTCTCCTAAAAAGAGAATTCTGGAAGTCATCATAATTAAACAAAGAGGAAAATGTGCCAGGCAAGAGTGGGTGGGAGCTGTTTTCTCTTTGTGGTTGGTTGTGTTGCATTCAAGATCCCTAACCTAAGATGAGGTTTCTGAGCTTCCAGTAGGCGAGTAGCCACCCAGGAGACCCAGGGCTCCAGGAAGACAGGCTCAGGTGTCCTGGCCCCGCAGGTGAGGAAACCCACGCTCCAGGAAGCCAGCTGGGCGGGCAGCGAGTCCTGACTCTGCTGCTCCGTTGCCGCTAGCGGATCCAAGGGCGGGACAGGCGCTCAGGAACCCGGCCCGACGGGCGCCGCTCGCACTCACGCTCGCTCCTGTACCCGACCTCACGCCGTGGTCTGAGCCGCCGCCCTGCTCCTTCCCCACGCCCGCTTCTGTTTGTCTCTATTCTCTGGCCCCACGGCCCAAAGCTGCGCGTGTCCAAAGTAAAGGAACTCCTTTCTATCGACTAGGGGAGCGGAGGGAAAGCGCGTGTTACCTTTGCCCTGCACCAAGGGTCGCCCCGTGCGCGCGGGCCGGGACCGCGGTGCGAGGAGAGGCGCTCATCGTCTGGGAGGGTACGAGAAAGCGGGCATCTCTGGTCCTGGGATGCAGTTGTCCCCGTTTCTCCTGTTCACCGCGCCGCCCGCGCTCACTCTGGGGGAAGTTGGTTGCAAAGTTTCCGAGTGAGGCGTTGGCTCCTGCAAGTAGCGCTCAGGGCGGGTGTGGACGCCGGAGGCAAGGACAGAAGCGCTCCTCGCGGTGTCTTTGTTCTGCTCTGGGGGACAGACCTGGCCAAGGAGTCGCTGGGAGAGAGAGGGGATCGCCAGAGACATTCCGGACCCAGCAGGGGCTCTTTGCTTCCTCTCCACCTCCTCCTTTAGGCATCTCCCCCACCCCCAGCCCAACCCCAGCACAGTTCCCAAGGCCCCAAGCCTCCTCCACCCCAACCCTTTACCCCCAAACTTCACTATCCCGCAAAGGTCCCACGTCTAGGATGGGGAAAGAAAGAGGGTGGAGGTGAAAGTGAGCCCTGGGCCAGGTACCTCCTGGAGAGTGGCTGTTTGCTTTGGAATGTTTCGGGTTTTTCCTTTGCCCTAGAAATTGCTTCCCCACACGTGCCCCCATTCTCTCCTATTTCCCCCACTTCTCGACTTTCCTCCTTTTCAATTCTAGTGAGATATAGAGGAAAAATTAGCGCTGTTCTGTCACTCAGAGAGCCAATGCTGTGATCCGCAATTGGGATAAGGGTTTAGATATTGGAGATGAGGATGGGGTCCCCAATTCTGGAGTTTTGGGAACAACTGGTAAAGGACCTGGGGAGGAGTCTGGAGCTGCCCCCGGTCGGGACACTTCATTTGCTTAGGGCGGAGCTGTGGGGGAGGGGATGGACAGGGCGATGCTTGGCGGGACCAGCAGCGCCAGGGGGTAGAGGATGGAAGGCGGCCTGGGACCCGAGCCAGATATTTGGGGCAAAGATAAGGCGGTGGCCTAGGGAAGAGAACAGTCGAGGAGGGTTTGGCTCCAGGGTCAGAGGGAGCCAGGTCATCCAGAGTCTTGCCGTCCCAGATCGAGGACGGGCAAATTCGGGGTCTGATAGCTGGGCGCGATGCTTCAGGTGGGGACCCGCCCTTGAGCCCCTGGACCAAGTTGCGCAGTACCAGCAGCAACAGGTAGTCGGAGGTGGGCTTTGTCCTGAGGATTAGAGGGCTCTCCCAAGGGCTCGCATGTGGGGTACGCGGGGGAGAAGAGTGTTCTAACACTTGGAGCCCCTCTGAGTTGTTTTGGTGTGTTGGGTGGAGGGGGTGAATCTGGGTGGAGGAACAAGGATATAGAGCTGGGGGTGAGTTCCACCTCGGATTGTATAACTGCCGGTATCTTCTGGGGTTGACCCCTTGCCCTTCGCATTTTGTCTCTTGGGATGATGAAAAAACTGGCAGAAACTCGATGCCAAAGTGGATTGTTCACGTTGATTGGCAGGGAAAGTGCGAACAAAGAGGCGCATCTCCCGGAAACAATGATTTTGGAGATTCACCCCCCCCCGCCCCCCCGCAGACGTGAGCACGTTGGGCAGGGGGCGTTATGGAGGGGACCAGGACCGGCATCTCCCGGGAAAGTTGGAGCGAGGTGGTGGGAGGACAGGGTCGGGGCGAGTGGCGTGGAGCTGGGGACTGAGCGGCCCGGCGCCTCAGAGGTTCGCAGCCGGGCGGGAGATGCGGGGAGGGAGGGGGCGGAGAGGGAGGGAGGGAGGGGAGGGGAGAGGAAGAAGGGGTGAGAGGGAGAACCTGCCGCCGCTCGCCGCCTCTTTGTCTGCTCCGGGACTGGGAACAAAGGGGGGAACTCTGATGAACTCTCCTCCCCTCGCCCCGGACGCCCGGGTATCTCCCTCTAGCAACTTTGCAGCCTCGACTTTCTGCGCTGTCAGGCCACACAAAAGTGTCCGCGCGCCTCGCGGACTGCAACAGGGGAATGTCTCTGAAAAGTGTGACCAAGTGGGAAGAAGGTGAGTGGAGACTGTTGTCTTGTTTACCTCTCTCCCCCTTAATGCGCCCCGCTCTCCGCCCTTGGAGAATAGAGGAGTCGTCCAGTGACGAAGTTTAGCTGGAAAGTTGTACCTCCTTTCCCCCGCTGCCTTCTCTTTTGTTCTTTAACGAACTTGCACAGATGGTTTTATTTGTTCATTTTTAATAGGCGAAAGCCAGGCAGGCATTTTTCTCAAGTGCCTCTTTCTGTGAGGAGCTGGGGCGGGAGAAAGGGCATATTAAGGGGCATTGCCTCGTTGGGTCCCAGCGGCGCGCACACGGGAGAAAACATGCTGAAATCGATGGGGTCTGTCCAGTCTCACCCCCACCCTGCCCAGACTTTGTCATGCAAAAGAAAGAGATATGGAGCTGGGGGTCGTTTCCTCACCGTTTTATAACTTAACTGTCTGTGGAGTGCTCAGCAGATCCAACGCACAATGCCAAAGCTGCAACAATAGAATGCAGAAGAGGTTTGAGTTGAAGGGGAGTGGACTCTTGTGTTTGTGGTCCAGGGGCTTAGAGGAAACAGGTAAGAGTTCACGAAGTTTTCTTTGAGGCTAGGGTGGGTGGGCAAAGCCACAGGTTTCCAACTGTCAGAGATGCAGGGATGGAGGGATGGGGCCTGGACCACTGGTTAGAGTAGGCCATCCCGTGGGCCCCTTTAGTTTCACCACCCACCCAGAATAACCTATACTGTTCTTAGGATCCATCATCACCTCTCTCACTTTACCCCCCTCCCATTTCAGTATGTTTGAATAGAAAGTGGAACATGAGCCCCCAAAGCTTCTCAGACCCTGCCCTTCTCCTGCCTTTTGTGTTTTAACCTTTTGTTTCAATCTGCCACGCCCGCCCCAGAGAGGGATGGCTGTTGCTGCTCTTGTGGGTGCAGAGACACCTCAGTCTCCTCTGTGTTGATAGGTAAAGGGAGACTCCCTAACTTTGTTTCCCAAGTAGCTCAGCTTCGCAGTGTTTCTAGGTTGGTTCTTGCTCAAATGAGGGAATCGCTCCGCAACTAGTAAACCTCCACTTTATATGAAATTTCTTTCAGTGCTTTTCCACTTTACCACAAAAATTGCTTATTCGTCTTGTCCTGTCACTTGGTTAACAGACGTTTAGGGACAGCATCTGGGAGTTAGTTGAAGGTGGGCAAATGTATGCTCTAGCTGTTAGGATGTGTTGAAATATTAGGAATGTGTAGAAGAGGCTTTTTGAATTCGACAATGCAAATTTAGGTCATTATCTTCAGGTATGTTTTATGGGATCTTTCCAAATACCAGCGTAATTTATCACTGTCTCCATTCTCCTCTCCTCTCCCCACCCCAGAGCTAGAGGCTTTCCTCACACCCTTGGACTTACCCGCCTTTTCAGTTTGACAAGACATATGAAACATCAAACTAAACGTGCTGCTAATAACTGGAGGAAATCCAAACACCGTCTCTTTTAACATCTTAAAAGTTACGATTTTGCATAGTAGTGTCCATTATTACAACTTGCACCTAAAAAGGATTCAAGTGCCAGAACTATGTAGTTTTGAATTTTCATGTCAACGACTGCAATATATTAATGCTTTGGTTATTTATTTTTAAAGAAACTGAGTGTGTAGAGTAATTTGGAAGCTAATGT
Organism: Rhinolophus sinicus; assembly: GCF_036562045.2. Taxonomy (NCBI): domain Eukaryota; kingdom Metazoa; phylum Chordata; class Mammalia; order Chiroptera; family Rhinolophidae; genus Rhinolophus; species Rhinolophus sinicus. Next base: position 58,413,031 of record NC_133756.1, on the reverse strand, counting down.
TAATTAATTTCAATTGTACAGGTGTAATTATTATTATCAGCATCCAGAAAGCATCAAGCAGTGCATTGTACTTACGGGATCTTTCTATCAGTGAACATTATGGAAGTACCGATACAACATCATGTCATTCCTGGATGAAAAGTTATCGAACTTCTTCGTTTGGAGTTACATAAAAGTTAAAGTGTTGGGATTTTTGATGATGCCTTCCCTATGTGGATTACTACAGTTTGATCACTGGGAATTCTCCACCTTATGGAAGGTACTTTTCTTTTTAAATATTCTATAAGTGCTTCATTTTTGGGTGGGTGCTAATGCCATTAGAGAATTGTCCAGTTATGTTGAGCTGTTGCCTGATGAAAGTGATTTATGACTTTTGGTTTCCTTGTTTTGAACTGGTTTTTGTAGATTCATTTTCATTTGGAATGAAGATTTGGGTACTTCTGATGAAATCTCATTAATTTTACAATGTGTTCTTCAACATTAGCGTGCATATAAATGTGGATTATGTTGTCACTAAGGAAAGTTATGTAACGATGATGGCCCCAAGAGGCAAATGTCCTATTTTATTTATCATTGATTTTGGTTTAGCTATCTCAGTGAATGTTTCTACATTAGCAGAACTTTTGTGGTTTGCATTATTTTTTTTCACTTTTGAAATTTCATTTTAGTAAACAAAATCCAGAAGTAACCAGAAATAAATGAATTTCTAATAAGTGGGAGTCAATATCAAGTACAAGTTCTAACAGAATAAAAACTTGACTATGTAATAACAAAGAAGCTGTAAATTTGTTTAGTCTTTATGGTCTACATCAAGTTTTTATAGTGTTCATTAAGAGTCTTATATTTCTTCTTTTAAGTCTTACAATTCATTTTTGTTCATCTCTGTGAGAAAGCAATTAAAAGTTCACGTAAATACTGTTGGTAATATAGAAGTATTTTGATGCAGTATTTACTTTCCTCCTTTAACTTTCCTTGTTTGCCTTGGAAAGTGAGAGTTTTCTTTGTTTAAAATAGGGTGCTTTGAAATGATTTAAGTTGAAAGATTTGATTCTCCAAATGATTCAAGTTCAAAGTGCTTTTCAATCTTACAGAGGGAGAATATCCTTGATACATTACTTTAATTGAAAAATGTTAATCTGGTCAAAGAAGATAATTGGGAATTGCAAATATTTTTATTCTGTTATAAGTAAAAAAGTATTAAGATTTGCTTCTTTCTTGTTGTATAAACTTGTATAAACAAACTGCTTAATCATTTTGGACTTTAGTTGATCATCTATAAGATGAAGATTAGATTCAAGAAACTTTAAGAAATCTTTTAGCTTTAACATTGTTTGATTTACCGATTGCTCCTATAATTAAGGTATATCCTCTCTTGTGAAGTTTATTTTTAATTTGTTGAATAATAGAGTTACTGATGTGGATAACTTCATGTGTATTAATAATTACTTTGTATGAATTCTTAGCTCAGGGAATATTAGTTTAGGAAATATGTTTTAATTTTCTATAAAGTATACTTTCGGCAATGTGTGATATATGGAAATGTCAGAGTTCCTCAAATGTTTTCAACAAAAGTTTATCTGCTGAAATATTTTTTGGGGGGTGGAAAAATGCAGTATTGTTTCTCATCAAGTGTTTTACCTACAAATGTCTGAAGTAAATACGTTTGAGTTTATTCTAATGGCCACACCGAGTTGGGCTCAGAGGCTGAGAAACAGACTTGGGCATGAAACATACCTGAATTTGAACCTCAGCCCAGGCAACTATTCACTATGATACTTTCGCCAGGTTACTTGATTTCCTTGGGTCTCAGTTTCCTGATTTATAAGTGGGGATTATAACACTTTTCTCATGGGTTGTTCTGGGGAATGTATTTTTAAAAAGCGTATATGTAAGAAAAAACAGAGGGCTCAACATCTGTAAAAGGTCCTATTATTACCATTCACAATGAACTAGTGATGTTTTGATACTTCCAACTTTCTTCGTTGACTGCCTTACAAGTTTCAAGCCACATTAACCAAAAATATTCACTGAAATGTTCAATTTGGATAGAAGTTTTCACATATTTAAATGTTTTTTTCTAATTTAAAAACATGTTCTATTGAATTCTTTTATCCAGTTAAGTGAGGATTAATTCACTACAACCAACATTTGTTAAGTCTTACTATGTGTAAGCATGTTGCTGAAGGTCATAGCTTCATTTTGGAATATGTGGTCCTTCTATTTCCTTACAGACATTTCTGTAAATTGAGATAATAGCAAGTTTCTAGAATGGGTTTACTCAATTTCTCTATTTTCGATGCTATCAATGATGAGTAGACTTAGATATAGTTTTTAAAAATTTTGTTACTCACTTTTCAGCTATAGTGTTAAAGTGATGGTTCAGTAGTTTCTTGATGAGGAAATCAAGAACTATTGCATGTTTTCTGATATTAGTTTTTATAGAATGATCTTTACTTAAATAGAAAACTCACAGTTAGTATAAACAACACTTGGAAGAATAGCATATCATTGTGAAATGAAGTTTGAAGTCCTGGATTTTCATTTTCTAGATCTGTAATTTAGCAACATCTGAGTGATTATTTAGTTTGATGAAGATGCTATTCATTTACCCTTAGGAAATTTTTGATGAGAATGTTAAGGTATTGCTCTTTATTTATAATTTACCAGCAGATAGTTGCCTAGCAATGATAATGTTAAGAAGAAAAATATTAAATAAGTCAACATTAAAATGGGAAAATATTTTTTCCCAGATGTATCCAAAATTTTATGTTTGTGACCACATTTATTTTAATGAGGGGATTGTATCATTTGTATATCAACTACTAATATAATAATTTGTAATTACAAAGTTTCAAGTGACAAATTCCTTTAAATTGTTCAATATGATGCTAATTCTTAAATTATAACCAAATATACTCAGTAACTTTACTGTAAGTATCACATTTTATCGTCTTGGTGATTTAAAACTCTTCGTTGATGTGGATTGGTTTGAATTACTGAAATCAGAACAATGTACCAAGTTATTTCAAATAAATTTATATAGGAAGAAAATCTAAATATTTTTATGTGCCATCTAAAAATGATGAATGCAACATATACTAAATATCTTATAGGTAAACAAAAAGCATTTATCTTTTAAGTTTATAGTAACTCTAGGAGGTGATGTCCTGAATATTTTGTTATATTTTCAGTACCATGTCTACTTATTTATTTGCTATTAGTTTCTTTAGGTACAATAAGAGTTCCCAAATTTACTTTGATTTTTTTCTTTATCACCTCAAATTTGCTGATTTTTAAATGCCAGTCATTTCTAAGAACTTTGGTCGTAGTTTTGCTGATTATTGTTGAAGATACAGATGTTCGGAAATATATTTTTCATGAAACTATGAAGCTTACGTTAGTCATTCATTGTTGCCTCTTTCATTCTTTTTCAGTAATATTTATTTAGTGCCTTCTATGTGCCAGACATTGTTCTAAGCTCTGAGGATACAAAAGAAATAAAAATCCCTGTACTCTTGGAGCTTTTACTAGTGACAGTAAAAAATATGTTAAAAGTCAGCATATACTACTGAGTAAAATAAACTAGGAAAGGGAGATATGGAGTAGGAGGGAAAGGGGTTGCAGTGTTCAGTGAGATGGCCAGGGATGACCTCATGGAGAAGGTGACATTTGAGGAATTCTGTGAAGGAAGTGAAAGAATGAGCTACGCGACATCAGGTATACATGGCAAGTGCCCGGTATAGCAACAGAAAGCAAGGAAGGTGCAGTAGCTGGAGTGGGGAGTGAGCGAAAGTGACAGTGGTAGGAGATAAGATCATAGAGGAAATGGGAATATGGTGAGCAGATCACGTGGATCCTTAAAGGCCATTGTGCGGACTTTGATTTTTTATTTTTGCTGAGGGAGGTGGGATTCCACTGAAGGGTTTTAATGATTGACCTGCTGTAACTAGTGTTGTAACAGGATGACTCTGGCTGGTGGGTTGAGATCAAATTAAAGATGAGCAAGTTCAGAAACAGGGAGATCATTTAGGAAACTATTTCAGGCATCAAGTGAGAGGGGATGGCTACTTAGACAAGGGTAAAAGTAGCATGGAGGTAGTGAGAAAAGGTTGACTTCAGAAGATATTTTGGCTGGAGGATTTTCTAGTGGATTGGATCAGAATTATGAGAGAAAGAGAAGAGTCAAGTATGATTCAGAGATTTTTGACACGAGCACCTGCACGGACTGAATGCCTATTAACTAAGATGAAGTGTGGGCTTGGGGTGAGGGAGACCAGAAGCTCAGTTTAGACACAATATTAAGATATGTTTTAAGCATCTTGATAGTTTGATACACAAGTCTGCTTTCCTGGGTAGAAATCTAGAGGTAAAAATTTGTGAGTTGGAAGAGATTACGTTTTATTTAAAGCCAGGAGTCTGGATGAGATCACCAAGGGAGGAGTGTAGAAAGAAAAGGGGTCTATATACTAAGCCTGGGGACCTTCCAGGTTTAGAAACGGGGAAGATGAGAAGGGGTGGGTAAAGAATAGTGAGAAGGGCCTGCCAATGAGATGGAAGTCCTGTGCAGAAAGGGTCTCTAGGAGGAAGGCAAGATCATTTGTGTCAAGTGCTGCTGATCGCTTGAACAAGATGACAATTGAGAGCAGAGGTTTGGGTTTAGGCATTTGGGACAACAGCACTTACTGGTAGTCTTGGCTAGAGCACTCTTGGCAAATGGTGAGAGAGATCACATCTTTTTCCTAATTTGTGTGGTCCTTTACATACCTTTAAAAAACATCTATCCTAACTAAAACTACTCGGTACTTTCTAATTGATAAAATGCTTTCACGTATGCTATCTTTGTTAAGTCTAAGAGAGGTGGGATGATAATATCTATGTTTATCTTATAGAACAAGAAATTAAAGACTCAGAAGTAAAGTGATTTATTGAAAGTCATCCAAATATGAGATAGGCTGTCTTTTAACTTCAAACTCTTTGCTATTCATGATAGGGTAGATAGTAATGCTAAAACAAATTCCAATGAAATGTGATACGGTAGAGGTGATAATAGCAGAGCATACAAAGTATAGGATTATATCAGGGAAGGGAGTGATCTTTTGGGGTCAGGGAAGACTTTCTCGAGTTGGGATTTAAAAGATGCATCTTAACGTGGTCAAAAGGAGGGACATTCTTGCTTTGGAAATAAGGGATGTTAACTGGAATGTATTTGGGATGCTTAAGCCATTTGATTCATGTTGAACATGAAGGAGAATGAATGAGAGACAGGCTAGAGTGATAGCAAGTGCTAGTTCAAGCTTGGATTGAAAAATTGTTTTAATAAAACAACTACTAAGTGCCATCTTAAATGTCCCTTGTGTCATACCTTGTGTATAAGGTAGTTATACACAGCGTATTTAGCGATGCCTGAACTTATGTACATCACTACAAATGCATTGCCTTAGTCACTTTGGGCTGCCATAACCAAGTACCATAGACTGGGTGGCTTATAAACAACAGAAATTTATTTCTGATCGTTCTAGAAGCTGGGAGTCCAAGATGAAGGTGGTGGCAGATTTAGTGTCTGGTGAAGGCCTGTTTTCTGGTTCATAAACAGCTGTTTTATTGCTGTGTCCTCACATGGTGGAAGGGGCAAGGGAGCGCTCTCGGGTCTCTTTTATTAGGGCACTAACCCCATTCATGAGGGTGCCACTCTTGTGACCTACTCAATGCTCAAAGGCTCCACCTCCAAATGCCATCATATTGGGAATTATGTTTCAACATATGAATTTTGATTAATTTTGAGGAGATACAAACATTCATTTTATAGCAAGTATATTTTCAAAATTCTCTTCTTCCTTCAAAAATATATGTACGTGTGAATCATATACCATTGAAGAGCCTCTGGTGACTGTATTTCTAGACTATATCAATCAGGATGCTTTTAACATCAAGTAAGAAAATACTTAGCAAAAAGTGGCTTAAAAAGTAAGGGTTTTTATTTTATTTTTTGGTTTCACATTAAAGAAATTTGGAATAGGACTATTCTAGGACTGGCTAATTTAGCCGCTCAGCAATGTCACAGTTCCTGTTTAGCTGACCTTGTCCTGGTCCTGAGATAGCTGCGGCAGCTTCAAGCATCGTGTCTCCAATTGGGAATGGAAGATAGAAAGATCAGAAGAGTTGAATTTTTGCATATATTTATTTATTTTAAATGTACTCGATTCATGATATTTTTTTTGGGGGGGGAGTAAATGTACAGAGTTGTACAGAGTTGCAACCATCCCATTTTAAGAACTTTCTGTTACCCCTAAAATATCCCCTATGCTCATTGACAATCAACTTCTGTTCCCACCCACCTGGCTCAGGCAACCACTAGTGTACTTTCTGTCTCTATACTTTCTGGACCGTTCACACATAAATGGAATTATGTGGCCGCAATTAGCAGCCTTTTTATCTGGCTTCTTTCTCTCACTGTAAAGTTTTTGAAGTTCATTCATGTAGCATTCATCAGTAGTTTGTTCCTTTTATTGCTGAATAGTGTTCCATTGTAGGGATATATCACATTTTGTTTTTTTATTCACCAGATGATGGACGTGTGCATTGTTTCATTTTTTAGCTATCATGAATAATGCTGCTATGAACATTTTTGCATAAATTTTCGCATGGTTTTCACTTCTCTTGTGTAGATATGTAGGAGTTGAATTGCTGTATTGTATGGTGAATTTATATTAAACTTTTGAAGAAACTGCCAAACTGGTGATACAATTTTACAGGTTTGAGTGTTCCACCAGCAGTGTATGAGGGTTCCAGTTTCTCTACATCCCGGCCTTTTATATCTTTTAATAATGATATGAGAAGTCTTCCCAGGGTAACTACAGAAGCCCATGACAAAATCTCCTCACTAACAAGGGAAGTGAGATTATTCTGAGAGGCTTAGACTGATCACCTAAGACCCTGGGCCTGGGAAGAGGCCCATTATTGCCCACTGGTGTCAAGTGTCAAAACAAAATGGAAGAGGGATGGCTCGTGACTTAACCCACAGAGTCAGCCACATGTCCGTGTGTCAGGCTTAGGACGTATTATTGATTTAAATATACTAAGTATGTTTATATGACAATTATGTGCTGTTTATATGACAATTATGATTTGAAAGGTGGCCACCAACTCGAACAGAAATAACCCATTCTGTTGGAATTCAGGTTATTCTCTGCTTATCACATTACGAATTTCTGAAAATTAACCTGTCCAAACTAATAGCAAAACAAGCACAGCCTTGGTGAGTGACTTTGTGGGCAGTTGCTAAGCCCCGGCATTCCTTTCCTATGAAGTACCATGTAACTTTTCTGGCGTCCCAGTAACAGTTTTTTATAATCTTGGTTAAGTGTAAGTTAACAACCACCAAATCCTTGGCTTAAGATATAGAAAGATACTTAGACTGTGTTGAGTGTTGGACAACGTGGCAGCAACTTGAAAAATTATTTGAGCTTGGATGGAAAAAAAAACAAAAAACAAACCAAGGTTTTATTTCTGTATTTTCATAGTCCTACCTTATTCTTTTATCTCTTTTTAAATATATTTTTATTATGTGGTATAATATCCATAAGGATAGGTAAACCCACTGTATGTACAGGATATTGATGCTGCCCTCTGTTGAAAAATCTAGAATATGTGGGTCATTCAGTGGGATGATGGAATTTCAAGTGATTCATGCTTGAAAGTCCCTGAAAATCTCAAGCAGAACTTTTGGTAATTAGAATGTATTAATAGATAATTCTGACAATTTAGGCATAGCTACTGATAATCATGGGGGGAATTTTTGTTTGAAATGCATTTCTATGACAGTCTTGCTCTTAAAATCATTTTGTTTTCTTCACATTTTAGAGTAGGTACCAGGATAGACCTAGAATTTTGTTAACTGTTGTTTTAATACTAATTTTTTGAATTAAGCAGTGACTTTTTAAAAAAAATCTAAACAATTCCAATAGTTCTTTCATAATGGGTAATTTCACTCGAGAGATGGAGAAAACCAAGAAGAGAAATTTAAGTTTCTTAAACTATTGGTCTTAGTGAGAATGAAGTATATACATCTTATAATTTATAGTTCAGTGTTCTATTTCTTAGAGAACTAATAACTATTAACAGAAACCTCAGACATTTGTACAGCAATAACTTATATATCCTTTTACTTGATTCTCACTTGAATCCCAAGTAGTAAGTGTTAGTAACGTTCTCATTTTACTGGTGAAGAATTTGGAGTTCAGAGAAGTATCTTGCCCAAGTAATAGACTAGTAAATGGAACAATTCAAGTCCATTAATTAGGTACCAGCATTTAGACAGAGATGAGAGATTATCCCCTTAAGAGGTCCTACTCAAACTGATAATTTTTCTACTTGCATGTAGAACTGGGCCAAGCTGCACATGCTTTCCTCATTTCTTCTCCATTTGGGTAGACCCTCTTTGAACTTGGCCTTTCACTGGTGTGGGTGTCCAACTGGTAGACGTCCTGAGCCCCTGCTTTTCAGTAGTGGCCTAGAAGGAAGACGAGAATGTGAGTCTCCCTCAACACTCTACACCGAAAGTTCTATTGGCTACACTTTTTGTGGCCCTGATTTTGTGTCCCTGAGGCTCACTTTGGCCTGGACCTATGGTTTCACAGCTTCTGTTTGTAGTGAAGGGTGAGCCTACCATGTTACAGTGAGTGAGGTAGGCTGTTAGAGTGCATAACTGAGGCTCTTTAACATTCTTTCATTGGGATGCAAGTAGGATATAGAAGAAAGACGTCGTCTAAAAACTCCAACACCAAAGCTGGGCACTTCTTAGCTCTCTGGCCTCCTGTGGTAACCCCATGTTTCCGCTCCTTGCTCTATTTATCCCCCAACAAAAATTGACATGCTGAATACTGTCCCTTCCTGTTTGCTCCCTTCCTCTAGAAAAATATCACACTGCACTAGCACCCAGGATACAAATTCCTGATGGTGGATCAGTGTGGAATGGAAAGCCCATTAGGCGTTGGCACAGTGAGTTATGTGACAACCCTACTGAAATACTTCCTATTGTGTGTGGTTGGCCTCAACCATTGAAATAAAGAGATGGCACTGTCACAAAAAGTTACCAGCATATGTTTTCAGCTTCTTTCATTTTTTTGAAGGTTAGTATAGTTTAAATAATAAATACAAAAATTCACTTCTTATCATTCTGTCTTTGGGATAAATAAACCTTGGTTCTATCATAATAAATTTTCAGCATTTGTCTCAGCGTGAGAATTTGGGTGAAAGTTCATAGAATGTTTTTCTTCAAAAATTTCTGTTGAATTCTGCCTGACTCTGCAGCCAAATTAAAAGAAAAAAAAAATCTCCCTTGACTACAATGATTAAACTACTATACCTAAATATATTCTGTAGGTTTCTAGCCAAGTGGCTGTAAGAATGTATTTGAGATACAAGCAAACAAATACAAGCAAGAAGCATCATGTTAACAATATCCTGACGCCAAGTCCTTGTTCAGTGGTGTGGCCTCCTGAGTTCCCAGGGTTTGTGCCTGACGAGGCCTCCAAAGCTGAGGATGGGTTTGCCTAACTCTAGCTTCTTAGTCAGATCGCGTTTGGAACTTAGGAGTTGGTCCAGGTGCCTGGTTATTTTCTGATTCCGGTTCTGCATCAGTTTAAGGCATTATTTACCTCCCGATTCAACTTAGTTATGCAAATCCCATGACTTGGTGTGCAGATTCAAATAGTATATCTTTGCATATCCTGGTCTTTTGTGTTCCTCGGTTGTTTTGTCACTGACCTCAACTCTGTCTGGGCCTATCCTACAATGGTTTCTTGTTCTTGATTCTCACCTCTTTACATTTCAGTTCCCAGAGCTGGTCAATTTGTGGATGCTGGCCAATCCAGTGGCCTGAGGTTCAACCTCCTGTTCTTAGGGAATAATCTTGGACCCTAACGTGTTGCTGAAAAAAAAACCAGAAATCATCTAACGTATTTTTGAGAAATGAACTCTGCATTTGCTCTCATTTCTGCCCTTCTTCAGGGCATTGCATTGATTCACATGCCAACAGTGACATCCCTGAAGTATAGTGAAATTCAGAGCCTCTCAATCATCTGAGAAGAATTAAGCTGTGCTGAGTACCATTTTATGTCAAATATATCTTAGTGTTCTGGTTCTTTGAAAATTGGTGATGGATGAATAATATATGTGCTGATTCTTTATTAACCAGACTATTTGATGACTCGACATAAGGAATTCTAACTAACTAGCTGAAACAGGTTAGCCTTGCTGGGAGACCTTCTGGAGTAATGAATGATAGTAGGGCACATTTTGTTTTGAGTTGCTTACACCCAGAATGAGCAGCATTTAATTCTGAGCTTCATTTACAAGCAGCTGTTGATTGAAACTCTATGGCTAGTAAAATTGGATGCTTTTGAGAGGGGAATTGGATGCCTGGGTCCAATGGAAAAAAGGGAGAATTTTCATGGTATTGTCTTGTGTATCTTTTGAACTTTGAGCTATGTGACTATTTTTTTTACCTACTGGAAACAGGATGGATGGATGGATGGATGGATGGATGGAAAGAAGGAAGGAAGGAAGGAAGGAAGGAAGGAAGGAAGGAAGGAAGGAAGCAAGCAAGGAAGGAAGGAAAGATGGAAGGAAGGAAGGAAGGAAGGAAGGAAGGAAAGGAAGGAAGGAAGGAAGGAAACAATTCTAGGGAGCAATACATCAATTAAGTAATATTTCTAAGCCATATGCTTATATAAAAAAGCTCTTGGGAGATGAAAGTATATAGTAAAAGGAATTTTTCAGAGATTCCTATATACTAGGCATTTGAGGAAATGATCTCTGAACCTGTCAACAACCCCATAAAATAGGCATATAGACCTGGGAGTTGGACGCAGGTGCACTTGACTCCAACACTATGCCATGCTGCCTATCTTGCTCTGCTTGGCTGTTATAACAAAATGCTGCAGACTCTGTGGCTTAATAAACATTTATTTCTCACAGTTCTGGAGGCTGGGAAGTCCAATATCAAAGTGTGGGCAGATTCAGTGTCTGGTAAGAGCCCTCTTCCTGGTTTGCAGATGGCTGCCTCGATGCTGTATCCTTACTTATCAGAGAGAAAGAGAGAGAGAGAGCTCTGGTCTCTTCATCCCCTTATAAGAGCACCAATTCCATCATGGGGTCGCCCCTCGTGACCTGATTCAAACCTCCTAAAGGACCCCACCTCCAAATACAATCACATTGGAGATTAGGACTTCAACATATGGATTTTGGGGGAGACACAAACATTTATCCATAGCACTGCCTTTCCAACAAAGATGTGGCATAAAGGATCTATTAATATTCTCTGGTCTTAACTCACTGGTCAGAACTGGCCCCGAGCAAAATTGTCCTGTAGGGGAAATTTGGCTACTACTGTGTATAGTTTCCATCTTCTCAAGCCCCTGTTCTCCCTTTGCTGTGTTCTTTCCTTCCCTTTGTCCTCTCTCCTTTTCTTAGTCATCCAGAGCAGTTGAGGCTCTCAAAATATTATTCCATCCATGCCCACCCACCCACCTACCCAACCACCATGCATCCTCTCATTCAGGTATCATTGAGTACCTATTACATGTCAGGCCTGGACTAGATGCTGGGGATACAAAATTAAGAAAAATGGACGTGGTTCCTGCCATCCAGTAGCTTAAGAGGACAAGGCGTGTCTGTATATAAATATGTTTGGGGAACACTGTGCTTATGTCCCTTTTGGAGGCTCACCAGGCCCTCTAAATGCCCTGAGATGTCTGGTGGTTAGAGTGCTTTGCTTTGCTTTGCTTCTCCTCTCTCTCTCTCTCTCTCTCTCTCTCTCTCTCTCTCTCTCTCTCTCTGTTTTAACTTCTTGAATATGAAATCATGGTTGCCTCTGTTTTTGTTTTTTGTTTTGTTTTGTTTTTTAAAACTTAGAACATTCATTAACAAACTCCACAGAACTAATCTTTTGACAAACATTTATTTCAGAAATAATTACTCTGAAGGTTTCCTTCATGAAGATGCAGTAACTTGACAATTTAATGTATAATCCACTGCAAAATAATATTTGAATTTAAATGGTGGGCTTTAGTCCAAAGAAGAAATGTGAGGAATTTTAGGCACTGTTGATGTGTCCTGCAGTGTAATAATTTGGGGAAGCAGAAACCTTTCTGTGTCTTTCACGTCATATAAGGTAGTTGCTCACTACAGTTCTGAAAAGACTGGCCCAAGACAAACAATGATGACGACAACAACAACAAAAAAACAGCAACAGAAAACTGCAAGATTGTAACGGGCTAGAACAGAACTGTTCAGGAGTGCAGTAAAATAAAGATGATGTAAGCAGGAGACCATTACGTGTAGTCAGAATGATACATACTGTTGGGCTCAGAGCAGCTCTTTGGAAGCTCACAAAATCATTTGAGAATATCTGAGAGAAGGCAGGTGGTGAGCCTCGTCCAGTCCCAGGAGAGCCATCCCAGCTTAGGCAACAGGGACCACATTCCCTGAACTCAGGCACAAAGTTTTCTCATACCACGTGGTTTACCACCTCCTTTTGCTGCTTTGCTTGGTTTTCAGTCATTTAAGTTTCCTCAGTGGTCACCCTGACGCTCTGAGGAGAATGGGTGGCGGTGGGCTGGATAATGGTACCCCAAAGAGATAAGGTTCTAATATCTGAAAACTGTAAATGTTCCCATGTAAGGAAAATGGTCTTTGAGTGTGTGATTAATTTAAAGATCTTGACATAGAGAGATTATCCTAGGTTATCTGGGTGGACCCTAAATCCAATCACAAGTGTCCTTATAAGAGAGAGGCAGAAGGAGATCATCCCCACAGAGCAGAGTAGGTGATGTGACGATGGTGGCAGAGGTTCCAGTAATGTGACCACATGCCAGGGAATGTCGGGGCAAGGAATGGATACTCTCCTAGAGTCACTGAAGGGCACACATGGCTGTCAACACCTTGACTTTGGACATCTGGCCTCCAGATTGTGAGACAATATGTTTCTGTTTTTTTTAAGCCATGGAGTTTGTGATGATTTGTTAAGGCAGCCCTAGGACACTAGTATAGATTATAAACTCTGGGAGGATTAGCCATTGTCTCGACTCTGTACTTGGCTTATTAGGCAGACTTCTGGACATAATAGGCACTCAAATACTTGAGTACTTGAACTGACTTCTTCACTAGCTCAATTCAGACCCTGAAGATTTGTATTTAAAATTTTATTGGAAGAGAAGTAAGACCAGCAAGATCTGGGTATTCATTTGCAAAAGAAGAAATTAATGCCCCTGAGGCTTGCTCTCTTGCTTAGGAGTTTATTGCATCTTGAAGCTTGGATTTATTTACCTTTTAATGTAACAATTCCTTTGCTATGATGGAATATTAATAATACCACAAGAAGCCTTCATCTAGCAGAACAAGAAAAGCAAGTCATTCTAGGCAATGGTTTGACGTCTTAATTAGGCACAACCTTGATGCTTGCTTTCTCCTTTTGCACTGACAATATCTAAATGACAGTGTTCTGGGATTTCTGGATCAAACACGAAATGTCTTCTGCTCAAATCTTCCATGAAATGTAATTTTGAAACTATGAGCTTGGTTCTTACTCAGGCAGAACCCTGAGTGCATTTACTGGGATTAGCTAAATGGGGACTGCAGGATCATGTTCCATGGGAAGTATAAACATTTCTTTCTTTCTTTTTTTTCTTTCTTTTTTTTTTTTTACATATAGAGAAGCTACATAAAATAATCTGGAAGCTTGACTCAGTATAGGCTGGTCTGGTGATGAACATTATTCTTTCCAATATTATGGCATTTTTTGTGGGCATTTTGTTTTTCTGCTGCAGGGAGACAAAGTCTCCTCTAGACCATTCCACTAGAATCTGTTACATTGTAAAGCAAGTAAGACTTAAAATAAAAGGCCAGAACATTTTACTGGTAGTATTAAACCAATGGCAAAGGAAAGGGGAATTACATATCGCGTGGCATTGTTAATGTGTTGGTTTTGTTTTTGTTGACATATGGAACATAGTTATTGGGTTCTTTACATATTTACTGTGAGATTTGTTTTTTAAGCACTTACACCATTGCCTGATGCCACATAGAAATGTTAATACACTAGTAGACTTTGCAAAATTTAGTCACTTTCATTGTTTTTAGTAAGAAAGTGTAGCAGGTATTTATATTAGGTTGGTGCAAAAGTAATCGCGGTTTTTGCAATTATTTTTAACCTTTTAAACCGCGATTACTTTTGCACCAACCTAATAGTAGTATAGCTGAAGTGAAATCACAGTTGATCTCCACTTTGCTTGTGCAGATGGGTGGGGTGAAGATTAGATTTGGAAGAGACCCTTTTCCCCATTGAATTGAACTTGTATTTGCATGATGGTTACCTTATCTTCTGATTAAGGTTGAAATTCATATCAGACAGGTTTAGCTTTCAGTCAACACACCACATATGTCCAATTAATGAAATCCTTGGTTTGTTGTTGGCACCATCCTCATCTCTCTCTGCCATATTTTAAATATGCTCCAAAGGTGATGCCATTTACAGATGGTTCCCGGCTTACCATGGTTTTACTTACGAGTTTTTGACTTTTATGATGGTGTGAAATTGATACACATTCTGTAGAAACCATACAGCTGATGATACTCTACAGTGTACTGTATTGCCAGCATTTTTTGGATATTGTGGTTTATGTTTTTGCATCCCATTATGTCTACAAAATGCCCATCTCTGTCTCCTGCTTCTGGTGAGAAAAAGAGGAAGGCAATGACTCTTGAGATGAAACTCAAGATAATTGCCCAATTGTAGGCTAATGTAAGTGTTCTGAACACGTTCAAGGTAGGCGAGGCTAAGCTATGATGTTTGGTAGGTTAGGTATATTACATGCATTTTCTACTTACGGTATTTTCAATTTACCATGGATTTGTCAGGACATAACCCCATTGTAAGTCGACGAGCATCTGTAGTTTTTCCTACTAATTTCTACAGCCTTCTCACCAAAGTATTAAGTAGTGTGATTGGGATCGTGCCTAAAAGGTTTATTGTGAAATTCTCTAGAGACAGGACTATGTACCAGACATTGTATTATTTTGTCTGGGACATAGCAGTTGCTCAATAAATAATTATTTGACCGATGATTAAAATCTACAAATTTTGGTGTCAGCAAAGCCTTAATTAGCAATTTAGGTGTCCTGGGCTCACATCAACCTTATAACTTATTTTGTGGTGAAGATGAGTGAAGAACAATGTTCTTAACAGTTTATCCGGTGCTGTCCAAGAGAAATATAATGTAAGCCACAAATGTGAGCCACACATGTAATTTTTAATTTTTTAGTAGCCACATTAAAAAGAAAAATAAACAAATAACATGATTTTTAGTAATATATTTTATTTAACTCAAAATATTGAAATATAATTTCAATATGTAATCAAAATAAAAATTATTGAGATATTTCACATTCTTTAGTCTTTAAAATCCTCTGTATATTATGTATTTACAGTACATCTGAATTTGGCCGAGCCTCATTCCAAGTGCTCAAAAGTGACATGTGGCTAGTGGCAGCCATATTGGATAGCGCATGTTTATACCATCTGGAGGCTCTTATTTTAAATAATGATTCTTGCTAATTAAATATAAAATTCAAATTTTATAAGCTATTGAGTGGGATGCCTAGTCCTGTCAATGAATTGACACAAAAATTGTGTCAGCTGTGCAACTGAAACAAAATTTACAAAATAAAAATTCATCATTTAGAGATTGTGTAAAATATGTAATGCTGTCTAAATTTTAGGGTCCATGACCAAGTTTCCATTAATCTGAGATTTAGATTTTCTTCTGTGCTATTGTGGGGCAAGTTACTTATTTCTCTTATGGCTCAGCTTCCTTTTCTGTAAAATGGGGATAGTATTTGCCTCAAGGTGTAGTGATAACTTTTACAAAGTGTTTACTGCTGAAGCACTCAGTTCTCATTGTTAACTGGAATTAGTTCTTATATAGTATTTTCTCTGGCACACAAAACTCCAAAAGAAAATGGATGATTTCTCCCCTATTTTTGCTAACCTTTTAATAATTTCCACCCCAAAGTCAGGTACCCATTGTAGCAAGAACTTGATATGATTAGGTGATGAAAATAAGATAATTGATATTTTGTTTAAATCAGTTCAACATGGGCTGCTCCAGGTAGCGCCTGTACAGGGGGCAATGGAGTATGCCAAGAAATATAAGACTGGTATTTACAGGTAGGAAACTTGGGAGAGCATTAGTTAACTTTCTTGAGCTAATGAACTGAATTTGGAAGTTCCACTGATGCATTTCCATTAACATATACCAATATCAAGCCAACAGCTCTGATCTAGTTGGGAAAGGTGATTGTGGTAGAGAAATGATTACAGATATCTCTAGACTCTTCATTCTACCAAACGCCCGTTTCACTCTCTATTCTTCTGGTTTTATAAATTGTGGGAATATGAAATTTATGATAGGAAAATGTTTTTAGCCATTTTTTATTTGCCTTGCTTCAGGTAAGGATGAAACAAATAATAAGAAGAAATCATTGGAGTTACTGGCTAAAATCTCTTTCAGTATCTTACCAAAGCTCATCTTGTTTTCTTGTTTTTAAATGATATAAGTATATTTGGAGTATAGGATTTTATCTTGCACTTGCTAAGAAGTTTTGTATAACTTAAGTACCTTTATTTACATGTAGTCATTGATTCTAATTCTAGTGAGGTTATCTTTATAGGTAAAGCTTATCTTTATAGGTGACCACCAGAAGTCTGTTCTTGGGAATTGACAGTCAATTTTTTGTTGCTTTCACCAATAATGAACCAGTGTTCTAGTCTCCGTTAATTGTTTGTGGCAAAACACTTATCAGGGGAAGAATTTATGATTTCAACAATACTTGACAAATCCCTGGCAGACTTAGGGAGAATATTTTGATTATTGAGGCTGGTGTTGATGAAGATTCTTTTCAATTTTGTAAAAAACCTTTGATTAGTATCAAAGTTTGGCCCAAACACAGTTGGACTTTGGTGGTTGAAGACAGCTCTAAGATGTCTTATTGAAAGCAACATACCTTTGCAAAATTCTATATTTTCAAACAAACAAATAAATAAATAAAATGCTTTTTCTGCTTTTCATTCTTATGTAAATTGAAAAATGTACACAAAAGTACACAAAACTGGCCCTTGTATTTTTTATGTTGCACAACACAGATAACTGTGAAGCTGAGATAAACATTCATTTAAATGGAGAATATGGAGCCACTCAGCCTTCCTTTCTTTTAAAATGTTGCTGTTAAAATATGTGGGTACTGGTGATGGTGAGTCTAGATCACTGTGAATGTAGTGGTTTCCCTTTTCTCTGACTCATTGGTTGTAAAAACCATATATTTGGTTTATTTTTGAATAGGTGAAAGTTGGCAAGCCAAATGTGTTTTCTTTGAAGGAGATCAGTCTGATGGTCCCTTTTGCTGTTGGTTATCTTTTGCTCTTGCTGATCTTTGACATAGTCCGCCTTAGTAGCAATGTTGGAAACTCCTCTCTGAAACAGATAGTCTTCTGATTTTTCACTGCACTTTTTTCTGTGTAGAATGTGCACAGAAAGGGAATCATATCTGTAGACCTGCTGGAACAAGCTATATCCCTGTGGTATCTAAGGGGTGGATGCAACGGGTGCATAATTTTCCCTCCTGTGGAAATAAGATAATCACTCTGCAGTGTTCCTGTGAGTCAGGAAGCAGTTACGAAACTACAGATATCCTATCTGACTTAAGAAAATTGAGGTGGTTTATTTGGGGGGTGGGGGAGGGGGAGAAGAAAGAAGAAAAGAGGTAGTAACTTGAAAATAGAAATACTTGTTTTTCTGTATCTACATGCAAATCTGGTGGTTCCTTAATTTTGTTGGTAAAGAAAGCTAATAGGCGTGAACCACTTTTCCATCTTCAGATTGTGCTCTTTAAAACCTTTGTTTCAGCTTTGTTAGGACACTAGTTAGGAATAGAGTAATTTTCCTTCTTGGACCTGAGTTCTGTTAGTCATTTGGTAAGGCACCTCTCATCAAAGGAGCAAAAGGCAGGTCTAGCCAATATTTTAAAACCTAGGAAATACTAATATGAAATAACTGTTCAACTGATGGGTTAGCAGGAAATCCTGGAATAAGATTATTTCTTTCATGATAACAAGAAACTGTATCTCAATTACTTTTCTAGAGAGCTTTTATTTTCATTTTGTGATTACTGATCCTGGTTTGAAGATTCACTTGTTCTACTAAATGATGATGATGTTGAATACTTAGGGATACTTGGTATATTTCACAGTTGAACAGAGTTTTGTTCTCACCAATAACTGTGAGTATGTAGCCTGGACATCAGTCTTTATTGAGCCAATAAAGTTTTATTTACTTGCTCTTCAAAGCTTGGTTTGAAAGCCCTACAGTAGGTAGATAAATAGGTTCAACACAGATTTCAAATATTTTCCTTTTAAATGAAGCACGGGCTGATTTACTTACTGGCTATGAGCTATGAAAACATTTCAGTTGATGTTATTAATATTGCTTGACTCTCAGAGAGGGTTCATTTTGGAACAGGTTCTTGGGTAGTAAGAGAGGTGAGAGTGGTTCTTTCCACCAAAGCTGAGTGATTTACTTAAAGACTAAGTTACAGGAACTGAGATAAATAAAGCCTTACCCTGGACTGTACCCCTTCTTGCCTTTATGATTCGGGTCAGCATCCAAGGGAAAGTGGAATCAATTTTCAGGAATATTTCTCATTAGTAGAGTTGAAATTTCCCTGAAAGGCTTGGTTCCTCAAGATTTTATCATGGAAGAACTGGTCAGGTACCTACCATTTTGAGCCCTGGAGACCTACAGTAAGATGGCTTACAAATGTTGAATATCCTATAAATACTAAATTCATTCCGATATGCTTGCATTTTTGTAGTTAACCATTACATGCAGTAAAAGCAAAGTACTCAAACTCCATTAATAGGGTTTCTTGCAGGCATAGAAGGGCCACCACATGGCACAGTGTTGCCTTCAGGAAGATCCTGGCTTCTTGAAAACAACTCCTAGTACTGTAATACTGTACTAGGCTTATCCTGAAATAGAGATTCTGTAGCAGGAGCACTGGATTAATTTTGATTAATATTTGGTTAGACATACTTTAATTATGCATTTAATTTAAAAAACCACATTGGCAAAGTTAAGTTTCTGCAGGTATCCAGAGTAACATGATGATTTTACCCCCTACCTCACCCTTTCAAGAAAGGACGATATGGGTGTGGGCTCTTGGCCAGTGTTTAAACGTAATAGAGTGCTTCCAACACTGAAAGCTTTTATTCCATAGGCAATTTGGATTCTTCTGAGTTATAGTGGATGGTCTGTAGGAATGCCCGATATCCTCTAATGGTGCAGATGGTGGCTATTGAACATTAAAGCATATGCCTGCAAACATTTTAAACCGCTGCGATGTAGACTCCTCATTTGCCATTACATACTAAGTGTGTGGAGCTGCAAGTGTGCCACCTTAATTACAGGGCTTGACATTTCTAGGACTCACCAAGGAAGATGCAGTTGTGCATCGCTTCTTCCCATGCTGAAATGCCAAGCTTCTGTTTTACAGCACCAAAGATTAAGTCCAACAGGGTAGTCCCTATTCTCAGGACTGGTATTTTTTGCCTCCATCAATGTGCTGATACAGCATTTGTATAATAAAAATGGACCTCTGCACCTCTTTAGAGTGTTTCAAATTTAGACAAATTCATGTTTTATCAAAAGGTTAATCCTGACAAATTATTGTAAATTATTTCTAGAAGGTTTGTTAGAGGTGCAGTTGGATTAATTCTATTTTATGCATAGTCAGATGTATATATTTTACGAAAGATTTACTGCCTTTTCTGTGATAAAACTAGAACCAGAAGACTAGGGATTCTCACCGTGGGACCAGAATCTTTGCCCTAATGTGCAGATAAATGATACCCCTAAAAGGTTAAATTAGAGCATTAATATTCCTCATTGCAGCACTCTATTTTCTAGTATAATACATGTTTTTCCTGTTTTTGTGACTGTTTTTCATTCTCAGTTTCTCTTTTTAGTGGGAAGGTAAAACCCCTATTCATTTATCTTCTGGAAAGAAGTATCTTTGTGTTTTCATGACAGGCACTTCTCATACCTATTGTTTCTAGAAGCAAGAGGACTTTTTTCCGTTTCTTTGCTTTCTGGGTCACACAGATACAAAGAGAGAATGAAACAAAAGTGGGTCTTAAGAGAGGAATATAAATTAGTGTTTCAAACAAGCCCAAAAAAGAGAAAAAGTATTGAGCGTATAACTCCAGGAGATGACTTGATAAATGGAAGAGATAAATTAAGTACAGGCAACCCCTGCCTTCGAGGAGCTTACACTTGGAGGCACGCACGTACACGACAGCATATAAAAGCAACTCATGAATAAATGCATTGATGTCTTGGAACTTTCCATAATGAATGATGTATTCCACTGCTAGGGCTGCTGTAACAAAGTGTCACGTACTGGTGGCTTAAACAACAGAAATTTATTATCTTACAGTTTGGAGCTGGAAAACGCAAGACCAAGATGTTGGTAGGATTGGTTTCTTCTGAGGGCTAAAAAGGAAGGATCTATCTATTCAGTGCCTCTCTCCTTGACTTGTTGATGGTTGTCTTCTCCCTTTGTCTGTTCACATCATCTTCTCTGTGTGTGTCTGTGTCCAAATTTTCTCTTCTTATAAGGGTACCAGTCATATTAGATTAAGCCCCACTCTAATGACCTCGGTTTAACTTAATTACCTCCTTGAAGACCCTCTCTCCAAGTACAGTCACATCCTGAAGTACTGGGTGTTAGGATTTCAACATACGCATTTTAAGGGACACAATTCAGCCCATAAAAAATAATTGCACTTGATACTGACACTCACTTCTTTTCTCATTTCTTTCAACTGTTGTTTCAAGTATCGAAGAAGTCAGAATTTTCAATATTGTGAAGTTTCTCTTTAACTGTTCTGTGTTAATGATCTGGAAATTGCTTTTAGGGTTTCTCAATGAATTTTGAAGTTCTATTATAGAGCTTGGGAAGGGTGACTTATCACTTCTTATCTTCTGGTAATCTTTATTGGTCTGGTATTGCACAAAACAATGAATAAAATAGGAAAAAGATAATATTTGAAGAAGGAAATGTTGGGTCAGCCCTTATTAAAGAACCTCATCATCATCATCGAACACTTATTGAATACCTGCCATATAAGGGTCCTTTCAGATAGTTCTGACATCAGTAGAGTGATTTTTTTTTTTTTTCCCAGCATGTCTGCTGAGTTAAGAATTCTTGGGAGAAAAAGAGGGTATGAGAATATCATCTCTTGGGTACACTGTTTTCATAAATTTTGTTAAGTAAAATATACATAAGAAAAGAACACCAATCTTAAGTATACAATTTAATGAAATATCTATCCCAAGATAAACTCTTTAGGTTAAGAGTGTTGATAGCTCCTTTCTGTCCCTCTCAGTTACTGTTCCTCCCAAGGGTAACTACTGTCAAGACTCTTATTACCCTAGATAGAGATTTTGTACTGTTTTCCATTCATGTAAATGGAATAGTATACTATGTGCTCTGTTGTATTTGGCTTCTTTTGGTCAGCATTTTTTTGGTGAGATTCAGCCATGTTGCTGAGTGTAACAGTAGTTTTTGTATTTTCATTGCTGTACAGTTTTTGATTGTTTGGATATGTCACCCTGTGTTTATCCATTCTACTGTTGGTGGACATTTGGGTGTTTTGCAGTTTTGGCTTAAGAGTAGTGCTGCTATGAACATTCTTATAAATGTCTCTTGTTGAACATACGCATGCATTTCTTTCATGGGATGGAGTAGCTGGGTCATAAGGCATATATTAACCATGAGTAGATACTGTCAGGCAGTTTTCTAAAAGTTTACCATACATATATGAGAGTTCTGGTTGTTACCATAGCTTTGCTAATACTTGATACTGTCATCAACAATTTTTAGATTTTAGCCATTCTCTTGGGTGAGCAGTGGGAGCTCATTGTGATTTTATTTTAAATTTCTCTGATGACAAATGAGGTTGAATATCTTTTTATCTGTTTTGATTATGCAAATATCTTCATTTGTGGAATTATTTAAAGTAATCATGGCCATTGAACCATCCTTCATGTTCCCAAAACTCTTCTGAGTCTTAAGTAGATAAATAATGGATTGATCTTTCTGCCAATTTTGGTTCTTTATTGCTAAGGTAAAGGGGTTGATTGACTTGGGCAGACTAGGTTTATACTTAATAACAGAAGCCTTGTTCCCTCTCAGCAGTTTTGACAATAAATTTATGGACCCAGTTTGGGCAATAAAATTATAGTCACCCTGTTTATACCCATCACCTCTTCTGCACTGTTTAAAAGTTTTCTATCAGAAATCATTCATTTATTTTGTTGTTGATGTGCTCTTAGCTTTATGCCAGGTAGTTGTATAAACACTGGGGTATAAAGATAAATAAGGCTTTCCTACCCTTAAGGTCCTAAGTATTGTGGAAGGAACAGATTATAGAAGAACAATTTTATATGATTTAATCATAGCTCTGTAACCATAATTCTAAATTCCAGTGGAGTTAGATTTCTGCAAGAAGAATATCTATGCTAATGAAATGATTTGTTATAGCCTGTGTTGATGATCTACAATATGGTTTATGCTACTAATAGCGACTTAGCAATTATATTTGGTCTAAATCACTGAGAAAATTCGTTGTGTTTTCTTCTAGCTTTGTGAAGCAATAGTTTAAAAAATATCCCTCTTGGCATTCCATTTGTCTCAAGATCTTAATTTGTGTTGTATTTTTATGGCCAGAGAATTCTGTCATCAGTTGTTTCAAAGAACTCATGTTGTGTGTGCAAGCCTTAAACCTTTGAGTAATGGTAAGAGAAACTTGTCTTAATGAGTTGAACTAAATGTCTTTTTAAAAAAAATCATTCTGGTCCCTATGTCCTCATTCAGTTGGATCTAGCTGAGTTAAAAAGGCAATCTAATACTGCCCCATACCTAGCAGAGACTACTGCTTTAATTTAAATGTGTCCTGTTGTCACATCTGCTCAGGTGCTCAGGTCTCACTCTGTGCTCACTCCCCTGTGTAATTTAATTGTAAATACTGTCTTGGAGTTGTATGTTTACTTGTCCATTTCCTAGATTAGATTGTGACCAACAAAATCCCTGGCACCTGGCATGATGCCCAATACAAGTTAGGTATCTGGTTAATACATGCCTTTTGAAGGAATGAGGATACACAAATAACATTAGAACCCAAACACACTCATTCATTCCTTCCACATGTAATTACTGAGAAACTGTCATGTACCTGGCATAGAGCTAGGCACTGGGGCTGGGTCAGTATGGCCCAAAACAGACATTCCAACTGCTCCAATAATCTTAGATTTAGGGGTTGGGAGTGGGTGAAGAGCAGGCAATAATGAAAAATCCCACAAAGCAGCGTTTAGTTACAAATGGGGATGAGTGCTTTGTAACACAGGAGCATGTGACAAAGAAGCCTGGCCCATATTTGGGAGCTGGGAAGGCTTCCCAAAGAACGTGGCACCTGAGATCTGAAGGATGAACAGGAATTAACTAGAGACAGGTGGCACAGACCCAAAAGTATCTCAGGCTGAGGGAATAGCCTATGCAGAGGTTCTGTGGTGAGAGGGAACATGGTGTGCTGGACCACAGAGATGTCCAGAAAACAAACCTGGGGAGATAGGCCATAGTTTAGACTATTCATGGCCTAGCAGGCTTCACTGAAGATGTTGTTCTTGAAGAGCAATGGTTTGCATTTTAAAGGTTGTATGAGAAGGTATACTGTGTTTCCCAAAAATAAACCTAGCCAGACAATCAGCTCTAATGTGTCTTTTGGAGCAAAAATTAATATAAGACCTGGTCTTATTTTACTATTATGTAAGACCGGGTATAATGTAATGTAATGTAATGTAATGTAATATAATATAATATAATATAATATAATATAAATACGGGGTATTATATTAAGTTTTATTCCAAAAGATGCCTTAGAGCTGATTGTCTGGCTAGGTCTTATTTTTGGGGAAACAGGGTAAGATTCCTATGACCAGATTTGTGCTTTATAAGGATCACCCTGTGCTAGGAAATAGCTCATTATTTTACAAATGTAAATAAAGGGATAGAATCAAATATTTATCCTCACTTTGCTGTGTAATTTATATCTCAAAGCAATTGAATAACACAGGAAGAGATGTTTCTCTGTAGAATTGTTCCAGCTAACACATGAAAAGGAGTGATAGGATACCAACGTTTTGTAGTACTTAATGAATTATGTGTCTAGGCAGTAATTATCAATAGCTGTTAACATTACAAGAAGAGAGACAAGCAAACATTATGTGATTCCTGGAAGTATACAACACCACATTTGGTAGCCTTGTCAAAAAAATCAACCCTGAATCTGACCAAATTTATGGACCTGACTAGCATATTTTTAGGAGATTGTGGAGGAAAGAGCAGAAGAGTGTGCTACCCACATCACCAGGGAGATACAATAAGTAAAATACAGATCTTTGGAAATTCTACAGCACAAACAACCTGAATTATTTCAACTAAGAAATTGCAAGGGGGAGAAAAGAGAGATGGAGGGGGAATTTATAGAGTAAAATCCACAGATTAAAAGATTTACATAAATGTATAGACCCTATTTGGATTCTGATTTGAACACACTAAAACAAAATGAAACAAATCAACATTTAGGAGACAGTTGGGATAATTTGAACACTGGCTGGATATTTAATGATATCGAGGGCTTATTATGTATTATTCTTGTGTAATAATGTTATTTTGATTATGTTTAAAGAACAACAGAAAGAGTCCTATCTTTGAGAGCTACATACTGAAGTATTTATGAAACGGAATGATGTGATATCTAGGCTTTGCTTCCAAGGGGAATAAAAGTGGATGAATGTTGAAATTGGGCAATGAGTCAGTGTTAGTCCATTTTTCTTTTCTTTCTACATTTGTTTATGCTCCACATTTTCCATTATAAAAAATTTTGAGGGGTGGCTGGATGGCTTAGTTGGTTAGAGCGCGAGCTCTGAACAACAGGGTTGCCGGTTCGATTCCCACATGGGCCATTGAGCTGCGCCCTCCACAACTAGATTGAGGACAACGAGCTGCTGCTGAGATTGTGGAGGGGCAGGTGGATGGCTCAGTTAGAGCACAAGCTCTCAACAACAAGGTTGCCGGTTCAATTCCCACATGGGATGGTGGGCTGCGCCCCCTGCAACTACAGATTGAAAACAGTGACTGGACTTGGAGCTGAGCTGTGCCCTCTACAACTAGATTGCAAGAACAACTACTTGGAGCTGATGGGCCCTGGAGAAACACACTGTTCCCCAATATTCCCAAATAAGAAAAAAAAAAAAATATCTAATGAATATTTAAAAAAAAAAAGTTTTGAAAAGTTATAGGGAAAAAAAAAAAGAGATCACCCTAGGTTTTACTTTTCTCCTCACTGCCCCCCCACCACCCTAAATCCTCAGTATGTTCAAGTGAAAATTTTATCAGCCGTTCACATTTTCATGTATTAATACATTAAAATATTGTAATTTTACTATCTTGACATATTAGTTTATTTTAATTAATCATTTAAAAGAATGACTAATCTTTTGGAAAATTAACAGTTATTTGTGGAAAATTTGGATATTTAGGAGAAATCTAATGAAGATAAATAGCACTGATAATCCTACTATCCTGAAAGAGCTATAATTAATATTTTTGGTTATCTATTCTCATTAAAGTAAATATATGTATTTTTAAATATTATTTGCATCATAAAATTGTTTGATTATATGATGAGTTTCCTGGTTCTTTTATTAACAGTCCATTGTGAATATTTTCTCAAGGCATTAGAGATTCTTTTATAATCAAACTTTAGTGGTCATTTAGTATTATATCATATAGACCTTAATGGCAAAAAATTTACTTCCCTCTTGTTGAACATTTAGGGTTTCTTTTCAAATTTTTAAATTATGACTATGTGAATGATGCTCTAATGAATAGCCTTATAGATATATCTTTGCGCACACCCTGATCATTTCCTTACAGTGAATTCCTATAAGTGAATATCTAGGTCAAGAGCATGTGTTTTTATAGCACTTGATCCATAGCCCTTCAAAATGTTGATACTTATTTGCACTCCCATAAGTTGTACATGGGAATGCTTGTTTTTTTCTGTGCCCTCATCAACTCTAAATATTTCTGTAATTTTGAAGGGCCAGTTTGTTGATGAAAAATGGTATTAAATTGCTTCCATTTGCGTTTTTCTGATTACCATTGAGGTTGAAATTTTTTTCCTATATATTACTGCATTAGTCTTCCAATTACCAGACGTGTCCTTTGTACATTTTTTTTCTATTTGTGCATTCTTTTTATTATTGATTTTATATATTCTTTATATATTAAAGGCAGTATCACTTTGTTAGTCATATTGTAACAATAGTCGCTGCATGTTTTTCAATTCAGCTTATGGCATTTTCTGGCATACATTTTTTATATTTTTATATTCTCAAATTGATTAATCTTTTTGTTCATGGGTTCTTTCTATGGTATTGTAAAATCCTTACCATTTAAAAATTGCTGTACTTGCCTCCCCCCCCCCCCCAAAGTTTCACTTCTTTTACATTTGACTCTAATTCACATACACCTTATTTTGCTATATTGTTTAGAATAGAGATCTAACATTATTTTTCTGGGACCAATTGTCCCAGAAATTCAACAATTCTCTCTGATTTGAATTACTATTTTTCTCGTATATTAAGATCTTTTATACGTGAACTTCCTATACTTTTCCAATGCCATGCTACCTAATATAAATAACAATATTTTAAGCCTTGCAACTTTATAGATTGTTTTAATATATAGTATCGATACTTTTTTTTTTTCTTTATTCTGTTAAAAGAAAATGTATTGGCCTTACTTCCCCTTTTAATCTCCCAGATGACTTTCTCTCTCGTTAAGGTCCAACAAGAATTTTCTTGTGATTTTGAATGGGATGACATTATACCTACTTAAGAGAGATTCGATATTTTTACATTATTCAATCTTCTCATCCAGTAAGGAATAACGTGTCATCTTTTAACTATATATTCTTTTATGTTTTTCAGATAAAGTTTTGTATAGGCCCTACATCTTTTTTGTTACTTCCTAGATATTTTTTACTTGATGATATAATTGTGATTGGGGATCATGAAAATGTAACAATTTTATCGAGATACAATTTACCATTTTTTGGCTTACTTTCAAAGATGAATTAACTACCAGGCACAAAGCACACATACGACCTTAATACCACTTTTAGTTTTCTACTTAGCCTTTTTAAGGGTGATTCTGATTGTCTGTCATTGCATATTGTTTTTCAAGACAGGAAGCAGGATTATGTAATGTAAAGATCCTTGTAATGTAGAGATACAGAAACATTAAACTCTGGTCTCTGCTTTATCATCACCTGGCTGTGTGATCTTGGGGAAATCATTTAATGTTTCTGGATTTGGTTTTTTTCTAAGGTTCTTTCTAGTCTCTGTTTCTAAATATATAATAGGCCCTTAAAATATTACAGCCTCACGATTTGTGATCTAGAGAGAGGGATATCAGAATTTAAATGGTAGCATAACAAATGAAGTGATACTGGAGTGAAATTTTGAAATATATTCTGTATTTCCTCCTTTTTCTATTTACCTAGTATAGGTTCAGTTTGGCATTTTAATTACTCAGAATATTAGCTTTGTGTCCTAAGTCTATCAAGTGTGATTAAGAATAAAGCATGACCTCACTCTGAAGGATATGTCACCCCTTTATTTTAGATGCAAGTTTTAACACTTCTGGGGGGGAGAACACAGTTTTATTTTAAGGTTTATTTTTTTTTTTTTACAACAAATGACCCAATTTTAATATTTTGTAGCTGGTAGCATCTTCATATAGGCTGTCTCCTTTTTACTGCTACAAGAAAAGTGTTCACTTAAACTGCAATCTGAAATGCTTATTGATTATAGAAAATAATGGAAAATTAATGACTGGGAATCCATGCCACAGTCCAATCATGCAGAGAATATGCGTCTAGTGGGGCACTCAGGATTATGAACTTCTATTAGTTGTTTTTCATTTCTACCACTGAGTATGTAACAACACTCTTCTCAGAAGTAACCGAACTTACAGAAATAGCTCATGAAGTCATTTGCTATTTAAATGGTCTGCACTTTTTAGAATAAATACTCTTTAACTAGGACGATATTAATATATGTCTTTGACAGCAACTGCATTGAGAAGACAGCCTTTGCAAAGCACTTTTGTCACCCATCCAAGTATGGCTCTTTTATGTGTATCTGAAGGAGCTATTGTGTCAACAATGAGCATCATAATGAGTCTAAAAATCTGACTCAATAGAACAAATGTATTTTAATGGCATGCATTTTACTTTAAAAGGATGTACCAAAATAGAGTGAGAGCCTGAAAGCAGGGCATTATTTTATAATGGAAGACTAATATATGGGTAGTTCTAGCTAAAGTAAGAGTGTAACTGGGATTGAAAATTGACTTAGGGTGGATAAAATAACCCCATCAGCAAACCACAAATGACTCTATAGGAGAGTTACCTGGAGTAGTATAGGAGAGAAAATTAAAATGAGTAGAGACACCCAGGAATGTCCTTTACTGAAGTTCACCCCAGTGAGATGCAGGACTAAGTGGGGCCTAGGACTCCCTTCCTATGGCACTCAAGTCACCTAACAGCTTGCTATGAACTTGCAACATCACAGTTACTAAACTGCCACACAAGCAATCCTGGAATAACCTGTTTCTTTCAATGTTTAAATTCTGCTTAAGTGTGCTGTGATATTGAGGGGCAAAGAGGTAAGGTTGGAGACAGATACATTTTGTAACATTTTTAGGATGTGCAAAAGGGGTTTATTTTTAGAACTAGGGACCAAACTTGCATATTAAAGTCAATATTATATGACAAAAATTTTCATTGGTATTGACATCACTATACTTCTGGAACTGATTTTTAAGGACTGAATATTATGTGTGTTTTTGGTAAAAAAAAAAAAAAAGCATTTTATGGGACTATTATGTAGTACATTTCTGCATTTGTGTTTTTCAATTTATTAGGCTCCCTAGCCCAAAATATTGGATGCGTTGTTTGTGTGTATTTATATACCAAAGAAATTAGGCATGTGCTGGCAACATGGGGGCTATATTTTTTATTACTGTCAGTGGTGATCCACATGGATTTTTGTGTGACATCTGCTGGCTAAAAACAGCAGCAACTCTGTTCCATCAAAGGAAAGGCGTTTTAGGAGACAGAACCCCTTTGGCAAGATGGAACAGAGGAAACCATAAGAAGAATGTGAGTAGTGAGTTGTCACTTAAGACATTTTATTTTCTGGGCAGGGTTTCCTGTTGACTCCAAATCACCATTTATGTCCCTCACCACCTCCTCTTTTGTGCTTAGATTGCTACACAGTTCCAGGTTTCTTTTGCAAATTGCTTACTTCAGAAATGCATGGTGTAGTTCTTTTCTCTTTCCTTTAGATGCCTCCTTTTAGATACTAATACTGTGTGATTTGCAACTTCTTGAGGTGCAAGTCTGGAAAGAGATAAATAACTATAAGAATTAGAATAAGCACTGCTCATTGAGTGCGGCCACAGTGGACAGGTAAACTGACATGCATAGTGGTCTCTGATGAAGGTGCCTCTTACCCTGAAGTGCAATCCTGAGTGTCGTTTGGCAGGAAGTACCTACGAGCTTTACAGCTTTAATATGAAACAGGGACTCCATGATCTGCAGCTGAAGGGTGGTGAAGCTAAATGCGTATTTCCCACTCTCCTAGGTTGACGGAAATATGATCTACCTTTAAGAAAGTAATATGGACAGTTACTTTGGTGCAAGAGGTCCGATGTCTTTGAGTGCTGTTGTATGCTGTATCACTCCAGCCATGTTATAAACTATTTAAGAAAATGGACCATATCTTATCTACCTCTGCATTATCTGTGAAACAGTGCCTTCCATTGAAGCACAGATGGCTGTGGTCGAATGAATTGAACACTTAAATGCTTGAATGAGGGAAAGAAACTTAAGGACCACTCCCTCTCAAGTCCACATTCCTGAACTCTTTGTTCATCTGTGTTCTGTGATTCCCCCCACTGAAAAGACCCTTGGCATGTATAGATGATACAAAGAAGACATTCCTGTCAATTGGCACAAGAGAATGAAGGGCAGAGGTTAAAGAGAAAACAGGGAAAGTGAAGCTTTGGGGCTAAGGAAGTGTCCCCAGGCTGGGAAGGTGGATGGGGAGTCTCTGGTAGGGTGTTGCCCCCACCAGTGTGGGGACTGCCCTGGGAGGTCATGGCTAGTTCCATGCAAAGCCCCAGAAGTGAGCTTCTCTTTACAGAATTCCATACTATATTTCATTGAACAGAAGGCAGTCTTTTGTTCTTTGGCAAGCTGCGCATTCCAGAGTCTGATGTGAAGAGGTCAGATTTGTGAATGATGGACGTGTCCGTTTAAGGAAAAGTCATCTTTGTTGAAAATGGAATGGAATAGCTCAAGGGTGAAAGGCGAGGCGAGGCAGATGCCGTTTTTGTGTATTGGTGTTCCCCATGATCTAAAACATCACCGGTGTATAGTAAACACTTTAATATCTAGTTGTTGAGTGAATGCTACCACACATCCTACACTCAAGAGGCTGAGGCAATTGGTCATGCCATGCTCAAAGTGAGGGGAGGAGCTAAAATAGCAGGATTTTAAAGTTTTCTACCACAAAGTCCATCCCTATCACTGTTTCCTACTTCTTCTTTGAATGCCTTCTTCTTCCTTGACCTTCTTTGAGACATTGTTTGTTGTGTGTTTCACTAGAAAGGTATTAAACTTTTCCCTCATTATCTCCTGTGCCTCGCTAGAGTGACAGTTCTCTTTCCACAATGAACTTGCCACCCAGAAAGAGTTTGTTTTATTGAAATGACTGAAGTCAGTTTTCTTTTTGCTCTTAAATGAGTTTCTGAGTGCCTTTCGAAGCTGCTAGTAAAGAGAACTCTGGCAGGGTGACCAAAAGGCCGGCGCGGCCCATGTCTAGTTTAGACAAAGTTAAAAAAGGGCTCACAGTTGTAGTCTCTCTCTCTGAGACTAAAATTACTCATTGGCACCAGAAACTCTTTTCTGTATTTTAAAAATACTTTAGCTTATAATTTTGCACAAGACATTTGCCTGTGTTGATGTTGGCACCACTTAACTCAACGTCTTTTTCCAATGCATTGCGTACCCACACATGTGTAACCCAGGATGACGGCATAGGAAATTTTTCCAGCCTTGAGCCATACTAAAGAGAGGAAGGCAATTGCAAACACCTGCAGCATTCCTTAGCAATCTCTTGGCTTACCTTTTCACTTGCTCAACCTCAGATAAATTTGCTCAGTGATAGAGATCTGAGCACATTATGGGAAAATCGGAGACAAAACTTTGGGAAACGTTTATTCACAATTCAGCAAACATTGATCGGACCCCAATTATGTGTTAGGCACTTTCCTGGGTTTGGGGGCTGTGGGTATGAATAAGGCAGCCACCCACCCCTCACAAAATTAATTTATTCTTTTCCAGGGGAAGTAAGGTTAGGAGAAGATACTCAATTTAAGAGTTACTTGTTTTTCTGCCACTCGCTGCACAAACCACTTCTTCCACTTACTGCTTAGCATAATTCTGTGAGAAAGACTTTATATACGTGGGAACTCTGCCTTTGAGGGTTTGGATAATCTGTCCAAGCGTCCACAGCTCCATTCAAGGTTAGTTAGCCCCAAATCACTTTGATTCTAGCAAATGCTCTTTGGTCCTAACCAAGTTGCCACCTGCTGTTGCATACCCTACACTCAACAGTGCTGATGGAATTGGTCCTGCCGTGCTCTAAGTGAGGGGAAGAGCTGAAACAGCAGGATTTTAAAGTTCTCTGACACAAAGTCCATCCCCACCACTGTTTCCTACTTCTTCCTTGAATAGTTGGATACACACTGGCCTGGGCCACAATGCCATCTTTTCATGTAGGCGTTGCTTGGGGAAAAAATCTTTTTTTTGTTGAATTCTTGGTCAACCATAGGTCATTGTTCACAGATACAAAACTATTAGCCTAGTGTCAAAACAGGATACTTATTTTATTCTGGGAAGAAAACCTTGAAACACATCTGATTTTTAAAATTTCGCTAAAAAAAAAAGAATGAGTTAATTTTCAGTAACCATACCTCCTAAAGGTATTGTTTTTCTTTTAAGAATTCAAAGTCTGATATCTCAATTTACTGCATTTCTCTAATGCAATGTAGAATTAGCTATAAGCTTGAATTGCATGTTTCACAAGCTAATAAAATGGCGAGAATCACTAGCAGCAAACATTTACCAAGATAATATTTCCTATTTCTGCTACTCTGTAGTATGTCTCAAGTTTTCATCCTTACTCTCGGGGTGCAAAGTCAAAGAACAGAAAGGTGCTTCATTCATAATTTAGTAATACTTGAGTGCCTTCCCCTTGAGGGCATAGCATGCCATGTTTAATATTATACTCTTTATGGCATGCCACTTTTAGTATTAGTTACTTCTTTAAAAATATACTGTTTTATTTAAGCATTTAAACAATTGTGGCTCCATTGTGTACTTTGTTTGTTTCATTGGAAATACAAAGGAAGCTGTCTTGCTCACACACAATTGCAAGTCACAGTTGAGGTGTTTGTGTGTGTTATTGCTGAACAGAATAGATTCAGCACATAAGTTTGTAGCTGTGATGTACTCTAGGATGTGGAATTCCCTTATGTTTGAAAGGATGTGGAGCATTCTTTTGAGGGCTGCCTCACATATTTAATGTATAGCTTGTGTTGTCTGGGGACTGCTACTCAGAATCTGCCATCTGTAGTGGGTGGCAACCAAATCTCAGCCTTGAAGAATTCATCTGTTAATTTCTTTCTTTCTCTGACTTGATGACACCATTGTGGTTACTCTTCCTCCCTCTCCAATCAATAACATCTCATTTTCCATTATTACGTCTTAAGTATATTGCAGTGGTTGCAAGCTGTTACATTTTCATTTTAGAAATGTGATGGCTGGAAAAATCTGTGAGGAAGAAGTGTAGTAGGAGTTCAAGTTCTCCAAACAGGGGGGTCTTTCAGATGAATTAGTGTCGATGAAAGAGCAACTCCATCTGCCTTCGTTTCTCCGTGTTAGCTCACCCAGCCCATGTCACCATTTTATAGATGGAGAGCCTGGAGCTTGGGCATGAAGTCCTGTCCCCACGAGTCAGCTGTACCTCCCAGAGTCCTTGATCCTGACGCCACTCTTCCCTATTGCTGCTTTTAAGTTTCACACTTGAAAGAATATCAGAGGATTTTGTACTTGGGTGTCAGGAAGGATGTATTTGGCTATCAGTAAAAATCACCCTGTTCTATGCTGTTCTTCTTTACCTAAATGTAGGAGTGGCAGACCGCATACAGTGACTGAACTTGAGGTCACAAATTGGTCTTTGGCAAATGGAAGACATCTCCTGGAGAGTGATTTCCTATAAGTCTCTGTGTGCTAGTATTCTTAATGCTTGATTGATCTCTAAGGGACACCACGTTTTTGGGTGGTGGGGTGGGAGTATTCTTGACTTTCACCCATACATTTCAGATTTAGAAGAAAAATAGTAGCCTGTGTTTGAAAAGTTGTGTGGGAACCTTTCTTGGGAAGAAATGAAAATGTTTAGGGAATGTGTTCCATAATTGGGCGAAGAGTGTGGTTTAAGATTGCTTGGCCAGGTAGGACTGTGCAAATTGGGACTGGACAGTGGCTGCATCTTATCAGACAATGCTGATGGGTAAGCCCACCTCAGAGGACACTTTCTTTGTGATAGTTTGGGTTCGGGTGTTGATGGGAGGCTAGGCGTGGGGTTTGCTGAGTCTCCCCGTCCTCTGACATTCCCACTGGCCTCTGTCTTGGGGCCAGTGTAAGGCAGTGGTGGCTCTGGGCTGGAATGGGAAAAACACTGGGAGGAATGGGAAAAATTCAACTCTTGCTCCACTTAACCGGTTCTTTCTGGGAGGTGTGTCTCTGTGCAATTTGAGTTATAATGAAAATCACAAGGTGCAATATTATATTCCTTTTAACAACGAAGAAACATCGTTAGGTAGAGGTTTTGCCCTAAAGGAATGGATTGAACTGATTTTTGTAGTGAGAATAGGGTCAGTCTTGTAGATATCCATGATTTCTTTCTCTCTCTTCCTCCCTTGCTCACACCCCCTTCAAGTCTACTCTATAATCTGTTGATTTTGTCTTTATAATATTTTCATGTGGGTTTCCACACCTAGGACATGCCCAGGGCTTTCTTATTGTACAACCTAAAACCACTCTTCTTACCCTTCCGGCTCATCTTGTCTGCTCCTGTTGAAACAGGTTAAAATCTTCCGGAGCAGGGTGGCCCGAGGCAGTTACCTCATCTCTTGGTGCCTCAGGTGCCTCATCTGGAAAATGAGCAATGCCATTGTACCTACCTCTTAAGCTCTTGTGGGTTTTAGATGACTTAAAATAGGTAAAGTGCGCAAAGCAGGCCGGGCACACAGTAGGTACTTTACCAGTGTTAGTTGTGTTTGTTGTTATTGTTATGCTCATTTCCCACCCACAGCCAGGTAAAAACTCTCAAATGGCTGGTGTCACTTATGGGGTAACGTCCAACGTGGCCTGAAGCAGGCCTCACCTTACCCTGCACCTTTCCGCCTTCTCCCTTGGTACTGATCTACCCCACCAGTCTGCCGGGCTATGAGTCCCTCCTCCCTTTACTCTCAGTTCTACTCATCTGTGTGTGTTTCCTATCACCGTCCTTCCCCTATGAAAATCTCTCTTCTGGGATTACTGTAGTCTCCCCTTACCCATGGGGGATACATTCCAAGACCCCCAGTGGATACCTGAAACCACAGATAGTACCAAAACCTAAATATACTAAGTTTTTTCCTATGCATACATACCTATGATAAAGTTTAATTAATAAATTAGTCATAGTAAGAGATTAACAGCAATAACTAACAATAACAAAAACAATTATAACAATGTACTATTAATATAATAAAAATTATGTGAATGTGGTCTCTCTCTCTCTCTTTCTCTTTGATACCCATCTGATAACCGAGGTGACTACTAAGTGACTCAGGGCTGGGGAGTGTCTGCCGCCTGGAGATGCTGGACAAAGGGATGATTCAAGGTCCCGGGTAGGATGGAACAGTACTGCTTGAGATTTCTACTCATGCGACTTAGAATGATGCACCGTTGAAAACTTATGCATTTTTTATTTCTGGAATTTTCCATGTAATATTTTTAGACTGCAGTGGACTGCAGGTAACTGAAACCATGCAAAGCGAGACTGTGGTTAGGGGGTACTGTATTACCCTCACAAATCTCACCATCTTTTGAATTTGAACAGCTCACCCCTCTACTGTGACTTCAGGTTCTTTTTCCTTTTCCTCTGCCTTTCTTCTGACTTTTTTGTTCACGTTTTACTCCTACCCCCACACATCCACTCCTACTTTTCGTTAGTACAACAACTTAAACAATAGGAGGAAGGTTGCGCTTTATCGTATTCCTGGATGTGTAGCACATAGCTAGATTGGATGACCAGAAGGACTGACAATTGACACCTCAGCAGACTGAGAGGACCCTAAAGCCCCCTTACCCTGAGTGTGGGTAAAGTAGAGGATAATAAAAGTTAATGAGAATGAAGTTGCTTAGCGCAGTTCAAGGTGGAGAAGCATTATTACAGCAAGAGGATAAACAGAGGTATTTAGGGTGCAAATCTGCAGCACTTATGTTTTGCTTAATAACGTCAAAGAAACTGCCTCTTCATTTTATGGAAAAACAATATTTTAAATTCTAGAAATTTTACCTAATTCTTTTTATGTATGCATGCGTATATGTGAGTATGGGCGGATACACATTCGTATTTTAAAATAGAATTATTTACTGTGAATTTGCTAAATTAAAATAGTGTGTATTGTTAATCTTAGGGAGATATTTTAGGACCACATGTTTAAATGTTCTTTTGAAGCACACTGTATCATTTTTGAGTAAGCTCTTTCCCTTTCGTGGCTTTTCATTCACCTTTCTCCAAAATCCCTGTAAATTTTACTAATAACTAAGGTGAATTAAACAAGGCCCTGACATTCGAATATATTTGTTCAAGATCTGGTTCATAGCTTTGTTTTCAACTGGTTTTGTGAGCTTAAAAGCCCTGCATGCTTAAAAACATTTTTGTCTTTTTACCTCATCAAATAATTGGTGAGACCCTGAGGTCTGCAACTGTGCAATATCCAGAGTTGAAAATGTGAAAAATAAGGCTAAAGAAACATTCCCTTTTGACATGCTGGGTATAATCCTTTCTTTTTGAAGCAAGTGGAGGTATTTTGAAGAAGGGCAGGTATTTTTCTGTGAGGACAGGAGGCAGTTGCGTGGATCTAGAACACGTGCTCAGGAATCATCACCTTGTTGGCCTCCCCAGATATTCTGGCAGAGTTCAAGGTAAATGCACATCTTCCCGTTTTCTAACTGTCACCTTCCTTTCTGCCCACAGTGCTCATTGATATTGAGCTGGTGAGAGTGGATAAATAATTTATATTATAGTATCAGCTTTGTCAGAAACCCGTAAAGATTTCTTTAAGGGTTTGGATCTAAAATCTTTCTGAATTAAGACCTAAATTATTAATTATGTGAAACGAGAGTCTATTTCTTGCCTGTGGTGTATGTGCTGCTATATTTTTTGAAACTGAATGATTTGTGGATCCCTTTATCAGTTGTTCCTCTTTTTGGGTCTAATGCAGACAGCATGGAGGAAATGGAAAGTTCCTGACATTTCACAACCACTACTAGATGTCTCTTATGGCCCTGATAAATTCAGCGGACGAAATAAAAGCAGTGAGTGAGTCTTTTGGGCCTCAGTTTTCTAATCTGCAAAATTAGGAGATTCATTGACAGTTCTTTCTAGCTTTAAGTTCTCTAATTCTTTCTTTTAGAATTTGTGTGGAATTTATAATATTTATGGGAACTAAAGTTGAACCCACTAAAAAGAGAAAAAAATCAGGTTATCTGTCACAGGGTTGTTTTTTCAGCCTAGTCTCTGCCAATCCAAACCTTGTTATAACCACAATGTGGGAAGATATGATGTCCCATTATTATTTCTTTCACTTGAGAATGCTTCAGCTATATAGATCTGTCATAGCAATTGTTATACTGGTGGGTTTCCCCATATCCATCAGAAGAAGAAAATCCATCACACTTTTGACTACTTTTTCCTCTCCAAGAAAATGATCTTTAAGAGAATGACATGTAATATAGACTTTACGATTTTTAGGGCATTGGAGAAACTGCATCTGAAATAAAATCAATACATGATGCAGTAGTTTGTTTACATTTAAAATATTGAATGGCAGAGCATTTTATCAAAGACTTTGGAACCATACACACGTCCCAGACTTACCTAGAGTAAAAGGATAGAAGGTCGTAGAAATACGGGTCTGGCCACTGTGTATAATGCCTAGCTGTGGTTCAGTTACTCTATATGTATCAACTACACCAGCAGAATGAGGTAGATTCAGAAGAGGTTAAGAAATGCAGATATTTATTAGGGTCAGTATGTTTAGAGATTTGGTACTTTAAAAAAAAAAAAATTCCATCCCATAATCTCAATGTAAGTTCTAATGCTGGTTCCCAGGCAGCTCAGAAGACAAAAGCACAGGTTTAACCTTCATATTTCTGGTTTTCTTTTGCACTCTGTTTTATAAGTATAGGTATAAAGTATGTGTTGCTGTTGCATCTTTCTAGAGAATTGCTTTTTTTTTTTTTAATGTTCTGTAACAGTTTATCTAGCATGGAAATTACTGGCCCTTGAAATTTAAAATAATTGGCCAATAAAGCCAAATGGGCATTGAGTCTTTTTGTTAGAGTAAATTACTTTATTCATTTCTTAATTTCTTCTATGTTATTGGTTTACTTTTGAGAATTGAAATCTATACAGAAAACCATCAGTTGCATTAAGATTTAAAAATTTTCCCATGAATCATTTTGCAATATGTATGTGTATCAAATCATCACATTGCACACTTTAAACTTACACAATGTTATGGGTCAATTATATATAACTCAATAGAGCTGGGGGAAAAATGAACTTTTACCATGAAATTATATATTAGATAATCTTCATTTACTTAATAACATTTTAAACACATAATCATTTCTAATTTTGTTTTCTATTTTTCTTTCATTAGGCCTGTATTCTTTCCCCACAATATCCAGCTCCTGGATTCACTTATTTATTCTAAGGCTTTTGGTTTTCTTTTAGTGTTCCACATGCTCTTTAATCTTTCCTTCTCCTCCAGCTTTCCTACTGTATTCCCATGGCCCCTCTTCTCATATACCGTGGGACCATACTCACAGGTCAACCTGAAATCCCCCTGCCCTGGGAACAGAAGGCCTTCGCTCCATCATGGTTCTCTTTCTCCTTCCTTTTCCTCAGGAAGGATGGTAGAATGTACGGGCTTTTGTGTCTGTCGGATCATTTCCTCCATGTCTACCATCACCTGCCTTCGACTGTTAGTGCCATTGCTGCTCACGGTCTCATGGTTTACAGCCACTGTCACTGTGCTGGCTTCACAAAGGGGCTGCTCTCTGCTTTCTCTCTCTAGTCCAAGCTTGCTCATAGACCCTTCTCGTAGTTCCTCCAAGATTTCTAAGTTGAGGCTATAATGTTAATATGATTATATTAAAATTTAAGGTAATAGGAGAAAATTATAGCACGGAGAATAATTTACAACTAACAGCGAGATAGGATTATTTTGGGGATCCGTAGGCCCAGGTCATCCACAAGGTTGTAGTTTAGGGTTAATGTGTCCCCAGGCTCTGGCTGCCTTTCATGGGGGTGGAAGTCAGCATTCCCCACCATCCACGGGCACCTGTAAGTCAATCTAGACTCTGGAGAGTCCAGGCCAAAATCTCCCTGGAATTGGAGAAAAAAGGGAGTTTCTTTCTCAGCCTAACTTTATTTCCCCTTTCAGGATCTACCTCTTTCCAGGATGACTTATGAAAAGAATACTCATTTCCATCAAAGAATATGTCACAATTACCTAGAGTTTTGTAAGCTTGTCCTATAGCTCCAGCCAGACAGCCACATAATACAGTGGTCCATAAGTTGTTCGCTTTATGTCCACAGGCTTTGAGTGATCTAGATATCTATCCCATGATGCTCTGCATAACATTTTATGACTGTATGCCTTCTTCTGGAGAACAGCACTATAACCTTCATCAGATTGTTAAAGTGGCCTGGCATTGCTCCATATGATTAAGAATCACTTCAGTAGTTTAACATCTGGTCATTGCTTCAAGTCTGGATTACTTAGATAGGACATCCATAGTTTCATTTAGGTAGGACTTCACTCATGGTCCTTCCTCCATAAGCACATAAAGATCAGGCTTTCATATCTTCTCTCCAGGGATCTGTGTCTCTGCTTCTGGTCTCCCACAAACAATAGCTCACATGCAGATCTACTACTCCACAGAGGAGTTTGTAGAAACCACATGGTCCAAATCCATTGTTGGACAAGAAGCATTTCTCCAGGCTTAGCAGAGTCTGCAGAGATGCAGTTCTGCCGAGGCTTTATAGCCACGGCCTTGTCACAATCTTCATTTCATATAAGGTCTTTGCATAATTAAACTGCCTATTTGGCCAGTCTCCCTAGGACAAAAAGCAGTCTTCTACAAAGGGGTAGGATTTGGGAGATTGTAAAGACAAAATTTAATTAGCTTTGAATTCTTATAACCACACATACCTTCTTCTGCCAGCAATCTTTTGTAAGATGGAAAATTCTCTGAGGCCACTTGCCCTAGGACATGGAACCCGGTGGAGCAAGGATGGCAGATGAAGATTTCGTTTGTCCTGCAACATCTTGCCCCAGATATCTCATCTTATCTCCTGCTACGCTTGGAATTCAAGCACTCAGGCATCCATCCTGGCCTGATGTTGGATTTCGCAATTGTCTCACAGTTCCCTTGGACTCTGACTGAGTCCTTCTGTCTTTTATGAAACTGCATTGTAATGAGCCCAATGTATGATGCCTGGCAATACATTTACTAAATGCTATTTCTCTTTTGTGTGTGGGACTCATTCACTCTTCTAAGCAATGCATGGATATTCATTCCAGTCCAGGCTCCGGGTTAGGTGTAGGAGTGGGATAAAGTCATTTGCAATGGGATTGCAGCTTTGAAAACTGGGGACCAAGGCAAAATAGTCTTGAGGCCCTCCTAAGATAAAAGAATGTTCCAGGAAAGTTTTCTTTCCCTGGGCCTCATTTTGCCTCTGCCATCCACCTCCCAGCATAACTTTTTAGTTTGAAACAGGATTGCTCTTTTGCTTTTATCTACTGCTTTTCTGTCTTGTGTGGCTCTCCTTATAAGAGGTGGGTTCTTGAACTTTGAAAACAATATCCTGGATAGTTTCCAATAGGCATGGAAAAATGGAACCCCAGGGATGCAAATTTGGGTCATCCCTCATTTTTTCAGGATAATGCAGTTTCTTGCTCGGGTGCCATCAATGAAGGTTAGTGAGGACCTCTCACATCCATTCCACACGTTGTAACTAAGGAGGTGTATTGCAAAATGGTGTTTCTGAATCTAGCCACAATCAGTGCAAGGGTAGACATTTCTCCAGACGTGATCATGCTTTCTTCTTGCCTTTGTTCCCCATGATAAGATTTCCCCCACTACTGGTATGTTTTCATGAACATTTCATAGGAAGTTGGGAGTGAAAAGTATCAGACGCTTTACTATCATATTTCATCTGAAAGTTTGAAAATTTTTATAGATAATTTTACAAAATTATAATTTGTGATCATTTAGACATTAATAGGGAATTGTAACCAATTTAAAATAATGTCTTTACTCCTGAATTTGAAATTTAACATGAAGGAAATATAGCATTAGGAAGCACTCAATAGAGTTTAATATTAAAGCATCTTTCAGTTTAAAATCAATTTTTAAGTATCACAGTGAATTATTTTATTGTAAAGGATTTGATAGTCCTCTTTAGTATGACTAAATGTTTCATTTTGAACTGGATTAAACAATTATTTCACGGCATTATCAACACCTTAGTTGAAAACAGAGTATGTAAAGAAAAGTTGTTTCATGATAAACTATTTTGTAATTCGGATCTTCCCTAAATTACATGGTCTCCTCCCCGACACACCTGATTATTTTGAATTATTACCATTGTGATCCATGTTCCAAAGGAGGAGACAGTTTTCTGAGTTTTCAGGGCTAGGTGGCTGTGCTGACCCGGGCTTCTGTGGCTGGTGAGGTTACCATTCACTTCCCAGATAGCGCCTGATAGCAGGACCGGGGCTGAGCCTGTGTTCCCTTAGTGTTTTGCCGGGTTGGGCCTGTACTATCTATCTTATTGCAGTGTGCCTCTTTATGGTATTTGTTCAAGCTGTTTGTGTCCAGCCTGGATCAGATAGATTCCTATCTCCTTGTTATCATTTGTGTTTAGTTGTTTTTCATTTTATTTCTTTTCCTCAAATGCGTAAAAGATGGTGTCTTGGGCTGCTGTAACAAAAATATCACAGACTAGGTGGCTTAAACAATAGAAATTTACTTCTCATAGTTCTTTCTGGAGGCTGGGAAGTCCAAGATCAAGGCGCCAGCACATTTTGGTGTCTGGTGAGGGCCTGCTTCCTGGGACATAGACAGCTCTCTTGTGTCTGTGTCCTCACATGGCAGACGGGGTGAGGGAGGTTCCTGGCGTCTCTTTTTTAAGGGCGCTAACCCCATTCATTAGGGAACCACCCTCATGACCTAAGCACCTCCAAATAGAAAGGCCCCGCCTTCAAATACCGTCACACTGGGGATTAGGTTTTAACATATGAATTTTGAGGGGTTACAGCATTTAGTTTGTAGCAGATGGGTTAATATACTGTGTATTAGACCTCCCCACAAAGCCTAGAATACAGCAAAGAGTCACCAAGAGCTAGAACCAAAGGGGATTTTAATGTCATCCGGTCCTTCTTGTCATCGCAAAAATGCCAAGACTGAGGCCTAGAAAGTTTTGGTAGTTTTGACAAGGAAACCCAGCTGTTGGTAGTAGACCTAGGACTCCTAAGGATTCCTTTCACTAAGAGTGGTGCCTAACCGTGTCTCCATGTCTCCCTTCTCCTGCCCGTACTTATTTCTGTCTGGATTTGTAATCCTATGTGGATTCCTATAGCTCATTGCTGAGTGTACAAGAACAGGCACATCCCCCCCCCCCCCCCTTTAAGCACATGAGCTGTAATGTGGATCTTTGTCTTTTTGTGGGGTCTTCTTATTTTTAATACACTTGTTGCAGCATATGCTGGGAGCCTGCTGAATGTTTTCAAATGTCAACTATTGAATAATTTCAAGTATTTTTATTCATTAGTCCTCGTAAGTACAAATGCCATTTCTGTCCCTTCAAGTGTACAAAACATGGGAGTTTGGGGCTTGGCAACCAACGTACGGGTACCTTTATCGGGTACCTTTATTTTGAAATTTGTTTTGTTTGCAATTAACAAAAGATAAAGGAAAAAAAAAAGGCCCTTTCTGATGGTTTGGCTGGGGTCCTAGAATTTGTACATGCCTTTGCAATATGCTCATGCTATATAGCATATCTAGTGTCCTCAGTCCCTGCTCTTGGCTTCAACTGACCAAGTTAAAGATTAAAGGAAGAAAATTGCTTTTCTGCTTCCTTGGGATTATATCATAGTAAATACGTTAAAGAGTTTTTAAAAATTTTGGTGACATACACATAACATAAAATTTATCATCTCAACCGTTTTTAAGCGTACAGTTAGTTCAGTGACATTGAGTACATTCACATTGTGGTACAACCATCACCACCATCCATCTCCAGATCTCTTTTCATCTTGGAAAACGGAAACTCTGCATAGTAAAATATTTTGTATACACCAATAAATCTATAAAGGTAAAATAATAAAATTCTTAGGGCAGAAGGTTCAATAGTGACATATCACTAATTTGATTTGTAGTCTCTCTTTCTTTAGTACTTCAACATCTTTAAGTAACATTTATATGGTGTTTTATTATAAACAGTCTTGTTTGATATTTAAAACTCATGGGAGGTAGACATTAATATTCCCATTTTATAAATGAACAAATTCAAATGGTCGTAGAGGAGAGGTAATGAAGGAGTCAGAATTCCCACTTGGTGCTGTTGGCCTGAATGAAATCCTTTCTGTTTCTGTTACACTGCACTTCAGTACTGCGACGAATCTTTTCTTTCTTTATCTAGCGTTCTCTTTATTTGGTGGGGGTGGGGTAGGTGTTGAGAAGGAGAGGTGGATTTCTGGAATTTCGTTTTAAATTGTGGGTCTTGCCCTAACAGCAGACAGTCTTGTTCGTAACCTTGGGCGTCTCATCAGATCAGGGGTTATGGTGCTTTGCCTAAACACTTAGTAGATGCAGCAGATGTCTATTCAAATATTACTTTAAAAAATGTCTGGACTTGTATTTAATTTGCTTCCATTATTCACTAATTAAATTGCAGATTCTTTCTCCTGGGGATGTTGCACTAGATGAGTTTCTTCGATTGTTTGTGTTGGACAATGACAAAATAAATCTTTTGCATTGTAGCTTCATGACATATCTTGCTGAATGGGCTAAATAAGTCCACAAGCATCTTGCAACAGACTTATTAAAAAAAACCACACAATCTATTTCCTTTTCTTTCTTTCTATTTTTTTTTTTTTTTGGCAAGACGGAGCATGGACAAATAGTGGGCTTTTGTTTGTTTTTATTTGTGTCGAATATTTTGATTCTGGTGCTTAAAATACCTGGAGGGTCTTAGATACAATGCAGGCCATGTGTTCTATTGAATGTCAGCTCCCTTGGTCTGCATGGATTTTTACCAACAACAGCATAATGGAATTCAGATATTTTAAAACCACACGTGTGTTTCTCACACGGCTGTCACATTTAAATCTTTAATCAGTCTTTTCAAGAGGTTAGGCATAGCAACCAGTTTGTCCTAGGACTTCATCTAGGGTCCTTATTAATTGTTGCCTTGCTATATTGTGTTTATAGAACCTTCTCCCATGTGCTGTTTTCATTTACAGAGACGGGGGAAGGAAAAAAAGAAGGAATGAGCCAGAAGAGTTCAATGTTCCTCCAGACCAGGGGCTTGTCACAATAAGCCCTTGATATTTTTGAACAGGAATGCTTTCTTACACTGAAAATGTAAATTATCTCTATCCCTCTAAACACACACACACACACACACACACACACACACACACACACAATTTCATGTTAATATTCACTTGTATCCACAGATAATTTAAGACTTCACCCTCACAGTAAATAAATACCTGACACTTGCGAGCACCAGCTTTGGGGCAGCCAGTGTTTCTGCTGAGCCTTTCACATAGATTATCATATATAATTATAACCTGGTGAGGAAGTTGGTC
Source organism: Rhinolophus sinicus (assembly GCF_036562045.2). NCBI lineage: Eukaryota > Metazoa > Chordata > Mammalia > Chiroptera > Rhinolophidae > Rhinolophus > Rhinolophus sinicus. The sequence continues at coordinate 58,368,496 of NC_133756.1, read as the reverse complement.
TTCTCCTCACTTTACAGATGAGGAAAGTGAGGTTCAGAGAGGTTAAGAGACTTGCACAAAGGTCTCAGCAATAATAAATGCAGGTCTGGGATTGTGTCTCTTCTGTGATAGAAGTACTCAGGGTTTTAAAAAAGCAGCAATAGTTTTTCTAGGATTGTTGCTGATTTTAATGTTCTTTAGACTTGAGAGCCCATGTGGAAGCAACTCAAGCATATGTATATTAAAGACAGTCTCAGATAAAATGTAAGAAGTTCGTTTTGCTTCACAATGTGCTAACTCTGGGAGAGCTGAAGTGGGGAGCTGTCGAGCTACCAAAAATATTGGATGGGAAGCTGAATGCTTTTTAAAATCAAGTGCCTCTGAGTGACCCTAGACAGTTGGTGAGAAAGAGTTTGTCACCAACATAAATAATTGGGAAGAAGTGTTGGAGGCGTTTGAAGCAACCCAGAGATTTCCATGTGGAACTGTTGAGAAGACCCCAAGGAGTGTGAGAAAGGAAGGTTGTTTGGTGTCCCGGATGAAATAAGGGCTGGCTCTTAGCACCACAGATGGAAATTGCAGCAGCAAATAACAGAACTAGGAGAGACATTTCCATCTGGATTCATTCAGAAAAGGATGTCGGAGAACTATAACAATGGAAGTAAATAAATCATCCCTGGTTCTGTCAGAATAAAACGAAGGACAAATTTAAAGTGGGTTCTTCACATACGTATTCCTATTTTGAGGCACCCTCAGCCATATAAATTATATTGTAAAGACCTGTTTTAGCCTTATATATTTACCTTATTCTCAAAGTCAAACACTTCTTTCCACAGAATATCATACCACCTTATTGTTAGGCATATATTCTCCCAGTTTATTTGTGGAATGAAATGTAGATATTTTGTTCTTAATATTGTTTCCCAGTGTTGGTTAGTTTGAAGACATTATATGGCAGACACAGTCATATTCTCTAGCTGTGTTGTAGTGTTTGAGAAATGCTGAGGTAGTTCAGTAACCTTTTGTAGGGTAGTGATGAAATTCAGGACTGGAGGGTGATTTATAGGTCAGTAGGAATAAAATATTGCTTATTTCTAAATGTCAAGTCACAATGACCTACTTTTTTTTCTTCTTGCTTATCTTTTTCATGATTCAAGTTTTCAGGCATAAATTATTTGGGGGCTTTTCCTCTTTTTCTTTGCTGCCTCTTCTCGTAGGATCCTTGTGCTCTGGTACTTACCTGATAATGTGGATCTTTTAATCATATTTTAAATTAAAAGGCATGGGAAAAGATTTTGACACATTTAAGTAGGCAAATGACTGTGTTGTATTTGTATACAAAAATGCTTTCTTCATTGAAACTAGCAGGATTTCAGATATTTAGGAGGCTCTCTCTCTCCCCTCTCCTGCCCCCCCCCACTAGAATTGCTTGAAAGCAATAGAAGGTTGTCCCCCCAAGAAAAAAAATATCCACATATTCACATGCACACAAGATTTTTTTCATACAATTTCAAGTGGGGGATTCATCCCTGACTCCTGGTTTCAATCCTTTGTTCTGAAATATCAAAAGTCATTTTGAATGTACTTGGCTTTGGGCACTGGCTATTTGTGTGGTCCCCAGAGAAAGGTGGCTTTTTGAGGTTGTATGAGACTTAATAGGAAATTTGGACATTTCTAGATTTCAAGCGAATGCGCGATGGGGCACACTAAATAAGGAAAAGAGAGAGCTTGAGTTTCAGAGTGCGTATCATGGGGATGTTGGATTGGTGAGAAATGAGACTAGAGAAATATTAGAAAGCGTAATTAATGACTTAGTTTTTTTTTTTTTTTTTTTTTAACTTGGCAAATACACTAACCATGAAGATTTACAGTAACAAATGCAGTGAAGACAAATAAAGGTAAATATTTAAAGCTACATTAGACCTTGAGAATTAAGGACAGAGATCTTTGAAGGCAGGAACCATGTCCCAGTAATGTATGTTCAGGGAGCTCCTGTGTGTGAGTAAATAATTGGCTCTGGGAGTGGAAGAGGCCAGTCCTCATTAGAGATCTTCTGGGAGGAGAAGAGTTTTGGGTCAGAGATTTATCTTGAAGCTTATTGGTTTTAAACTATTTCCCCCCAAGGCATCTCCGGGATAAACCACCTAGGTGGGGCGGAAAATCTGGAAAAGTTGTGGGGCCTCCTTAACCTCCTTTCTCTTCATCATAGAGGCACTTTAACTCTCTAGCTCCTGAACTGCTACTGAGAGAACTGCAGCTAAACAAACTGCAAACTTTGGCCTAACAGGAGCCAAACTGTCATCTTAGACCACATTTACCATCCTACTAGCATTATAGAACAAAAGGCCACAAAACAAAAAAACTTGTCTTCACCCTTTGGTGAATGCCAATAATCCTGTTTATACCATTCACACGACATCTATAATGGCTTATAGTGCCTCAGTTTGTTTACCAGACGGAAAAGCCCTTAAATTAAGGTCAGGGATCTTTTCTAACACAACCAAGTAGTCCTTTTACTACCAAAGGAAGCCAAGCACACTGGTGATTAGCAGATAGTTGCTGAGCAAATACTGAAAAGGCCAGATAGCTAGTGTCACTTACAATCTCTAAACATTCTCTTGAATTTTTTTCTAACTCCTGATCAAGTTGGAACAATTCAAGGTGATGTTGCCAGAGGCTGAGCCATTTGCTTGTAGTTATGACAATTAGTTTGTAATTTACCCTAAGTCTCCATCACAAGGACATTGTAGTCCTTGCATTTTTGGTTTCCCATTGATGTTTATGATGTATAGATTTTAAAGGATGGAATTGCAGTCAGATTCAGATCATTTTATTGCGTGGCCTTAGTTGTGGTCAAAGATGAAGGAGATTCATTCATTACATAGCCATTCATTGACTACCGTCTGCTAGGTATTGTTTTATGCACTGAGGCTCTAAATACGAGTCAGATGTGGTGTCTGCTTACAGGCAGCTCTCAGCTTGGTAGGGAAGATAGATGCACGAGTAGTGATTGCAATATCTAATGTGTTCAGTGGCTGAGAGGTGAAGCTAGGAGGGACAAAGGAGGGACTAATTGATTCTGCTTGGGGGCGGGGAGTATGTGCCAGGCACCGGACAGGGTGAGGAATGAGAGTGGAATGGAGATATTGCAAGCAGAGAGTAGAGCCTGTGCAAAGCACAAAGGAAGGTTTGGAGATCACTGAGTGGTAAGCCTAGAGTGTCGCATGCGAGGGCCAGGAAAGGCTGGGGATGAGACAAGAGGTGGTTTGTAGACTCGGGAAGGGTTTTTCACCCCCATACAGAGTAGTTTGGATTTTTGCTTGTAGGCCGCCAAGTGCTTTTGAATGGGTGAAAGCAGGTTCTGACTATCAGTTTTTTTTCTGTTGTTTTTTTTTATAGTGAATATCTACACCCAGATCTCAGTTCTTGCCTGGGGTAAATAGTTAAGTCAGGACTCATTGGCCAGAGGAGCTATTTCACCACACTCCAGCAAATTATTAGGGAAACTTAAAATTCAGTGTAGGGTAGAGCGACTGCCCAATTAGCACAAAATCATTGTAGAAAGTGGGGAGATCCGCTTGAATATAAGTTCACTTATTTGTTTGCTTAGAATTAAGAGAATTAGGGTAAACATGAAGTGTTTCTCATTCTAGCAGTTTGATTTGGGGATCTGAGTAAGACTAATCGCATTATCAGTGCTGTTCTTTCTAAACTGGCTTAATATGGGCGGATGTCAAAAAATAGTGGCCATTAGTGTAAATAAAATAGCAACAACAATCAAAATACTGAATCTAGGTCACCTTGCATTTGGTAGGGTAAGAAAACTACTTAGACCCAGTACCTATATGACCTGCATAACTGGATTTCCACGTTCTGGCCCCCTATTCCTGACTGGTAGTTTTAGTAAAACAAAAACAAAAACAAAGCAAAAAAAACCCTAAAACTAAAAATCTCCACTTTGTCATGCACGTAGTAGCATTGTCACCCTGTTCATTCCTTTATCCAATGACAAAAATCTATTAAGCACCTATGAATTGCTACTCTTGTAGGTTAAAATTTAGGAAACAAACAACAAAAAAGAGACCCTCTTTACAGTTCATTTCCAGAAAAACGCTTAATATAGATACTTCAGGAACTGTTGGAATGAACACTTTGTTATTCACTAATTAATTCACTAGATATTTATTTATTTTGAATACGAAGGAAGGGACAGACACTATGTTCAGCACTGGCTTTGGGAATTTAATGCCAAACTCCATGTTCAGCCCTTGTCTCCATGTGCGTTTTCCATTCTAGGGGAGTATAGACAAATGATGATGGTATTGGAGTGTAACACGTGAAATGCTCTGACAGTGTAAACATAAGGTGCCTTGGGATAGTACATGTGGGTTATCGGACCCAGAGTTAGAGGGAAAGACTTCTTGGAGAAAGTGGTATCTACAGAGAGACTTGAGAGCAAGAATAAGTCAATGGAAGGTGGAGAGGAAGAGAGAGGGAGGATGGCACAGGGAGGGTGTTGCAGGCGTTTATAGGAGTATGTGCCAAAGCCCAGTGTGTGTGTGTGTGTGTGTGTGTGTGTGTGTGTGTGCGTGTGTGTGAGGGGGGATTTAAAACACCTTAGCCAGGCTGTATGTACTGTGGAGTCTGAGGTGGCTGGAGCATTGTGCAGAGCCTGATCAGGCTTTGAATTACTTTCAAATGTTTGGAATTCATTCTAACACCAATAGGAGATTTACTTCCTAGAAAGATCAGTGTGGCGGGTGTGTGATGGGGTGAGGTGAATTTGAAGGTAGACAGGAGGTTTCTGCCGTAATTTGTAATTCGATTGGGAGATAACAGTAGCCTTAATTAAGAGAGTGGCTGTAGGAACGCAGGAAAGTGGCTGGAATCCAAAGATTTTTCAGGAGGTAGGTTCTAATGAGACTTGGTGAGTGATGAGGTGGTGGTTTTGGGCAACTGGTTAAGAAGAGGATGCTCTGTCCTCAGCTGGGAAACATAATACTTATCAAGGGGGGAGGGAGGATGGACATTATTTTCAATGTAATTCAAAAAGTATTAAAATAAACTGTTTGAGCTAAGAAAACTATTCTCTGCTAGCTCAGCCAGTATGTAGATGTGTTGGAGACAGGAAAGGAATAAATCCGGAAGGGTGAATGCACTCCAATTTTGAGTTGTCTCTCTCTGCTTTTGAATTTCAAGGCCAATTGAATATGGTTCATTAGCTGGAGGGAGACTGTGATCCTATAATCTTTTTCCTTTTCAGAGAACTAGAGAAATGTAAACTCTCTTGGAGAAAGTGTTTTTTTGTACCCTTTGAGTAAAAGCACTTTCACTTCCACCTTTAGTTGATAATTAATGGAGTCTGGTGCTTATCAGAAGCCATCCAACACTCTTGTGTCCAAGTTGCCAGCACTCATATTTTATGTCCATTCCACTTTGAGCCAAATACTCTCCAATGGTACTCAGCTGCTAGGATCTCAAGCCCCCCATTCTGTTGGATTTTCACATTTTTTAAAATTAAAAAACAAAACAAAGCAAACAACTCTTCTAGAAAAGTGCATTTGATTTGTTCCTGAGTTAAGTTTTTCACCTTCTGAATGTGTCATCCACATCACTAATGGAAAAATGTGGTCTGTGGTCCTCGAGAGCTTGTCCTTTTCATTTTAAAATGTTTAAATATAAAATATTAAAATTGTCTGCACTCTGTTAGAAGAATGTATAGCTGGAATTTTAATTTGATTATCTTTCCCAATTTTCCCAGGCTTTCCTAGGCAAGTACTTTGTTTGAACAGCTGTACTCCCTGTAAAGCTCAGTAACAAATGAATCAGGAATGATTTTCTGTAGCAAGTCAGATGAAAGGAACTTCCTAAAAAGACAGGTCATTAAAAAAAAGAAGGAAGAAAAACTAGCCAAAATTTGAGAAATTTAGCAACTATTTTTTAAAAATACAGCAATTTGCTCTAATCTTTTCTAATAATCTTAAAATATGCTATCATTAATTGAGAAAGCTCCTCATTATTTTTTAACGTTTTAGTAATTGGGTGGAAATAAGATTTAAAACTAAAGTCAGTAGGAAAAGAAAAGTGCTAAACTCCGAGAAGCATAAAAAAATAGGAATAGAGCCGTGTAGTCAGTTTTCTATTTATAATTTTCTGTCATCTATATGTGTGTACCCATGTGTTGGAGTTAGGGGGATGGAAAAGGGAGAGGGAGATTCACAAAAAGATCAAATTAACATGTGAAAAGATATTTGAAAGAGCTGTGGGATAGAAAGGCTTTTGGCTTTCAACATCTTACCTACTGGATAGATGTGAAAGCATAAAATAAAGCTAACCTAAATTCAGGGAAACATTGATTCACCCAACTGAATAAACAACTTACTGAATTCGCTAATCTAATTAATCAGACTGCCTCTCCTTTCCAAAGTAGATTCACAAGCAGTAAAATAAATTAAATCAACATTTCCCCTCCCACTTACTAAAAATAAGCTTTCTTTCCCTGGGTAAATTGGTCATTGAAATTCCCAAGGCTGTACTCCCTTAGTCCACTGGCAAGAAGCAATTGTATGGATATAAAATTGTTTCTCTGCAGATTGCAGAGTTCGGGTTCTGAGTATCATATCCTAGCTCTACCACTGAAACTGATGAATAGAACAAATATTAACTGAAGGTTTTCTTGGAAATAAGGGGCCTATGGTTGGTGTTGATTGCAGATAAGGGAGTCTGTGATTTACAGAAGGATCTTTTATGAAGCTTGCAACTATAAAGATGGTAGGAAAAAATGACTTTGGGAAAAAATCCTGGAAAATTAAGGATATTTAAAGTTTGAAAGCATTGTAATTGTGAAAACTTAGACATAGAAGTAGTACAAATATTTCAGTTCAATAGTCTGCCGATCTGGTACTTAATGTTGAGTTTGCCTAACTAAACCACTAGAATAACATTCCATTTTAGATTGTATGAATATATGTATAATACAGTGGGGCCTCGGTTTTCGAACGTCTCCGTAGATGAACATTTTGGTTTATGAATGCCGTAAACCTGGAAGTAAACGCTTTGGTTTTAGTACACGACTCATAAGTCAAACATGTCACACATCTTCCGCTGAGTGCAAGATCCTGAGGCCTAGCTGTCGGCTGTTTTTGAACGTTTCAGAACTCGTGGATTACGTTCGAAAACTGAGGTACCACTGTAGTTTTATACAGATATATTCACAAAAGTACAATATACCAGGAAAAGTGAAGGACAGAGTAAACAGGGAATAAAATGAATCAAAAGATTGCAAAAACAGTGAATGACAAGCTGTATGCAAATTATAATAGTGGGATATTCTAGATAACAAGTATGAGTCAACACTGTATCGCTACATTTTTAAAATTTTTAAATTTTTTTAAAGGCATGACACCAGAATGCAGAAATAGGAGGAGTGTAGATTAGAACTGAGAGAGAACCCTTTACATTAAAGTTCTGCTCACACTTGCTGGTTTCCTTGCCTTCATCATGAATGGGCATACTTCCAAGGAAGAACCTAAATGGAATGTGCTTCCAGCTAACTTCTTAATGCCACTCACCTTAGTCATCTTTCTGGTGCTTTCACCTTGAGGATCAAAGAAAGAGTCCCCAGGGATTGCCTTTTTCTACATTTCCTTCTCTGATGGACCTATTCCCATTCTCTCCAGTCTTGTTCATCCTAGGATATTATGCTCAAAACTCATTTACATGCTCAACTAACCTTAATTAAATTGTAAAGGAAGATCAGGGCATGATCAAATTAAGTTCTGAATATAGTTGAATAGTTGGGTATCAGTTTAATGGATTAAACAGTTCTTGGAACAGGTTCTCTTTCTGACAGTAAGTCAGTATTATTACTCTCACTTCTTAATACTCTTCTACTTTCAAGTGTTGGTTCAATGTTTATTTTTAACTTATAGACTATTTTGCTTTCTGGAAATGCATGCTCTCCTCTTTGTATTCAAAATTGCTTTCCTCTCTGACTGGGAAAGTTGTTAAACATTGGAATGCCCTTCTGAGAGGGGCTGTGGAATTACTATTTTTTACTGAATGTGATGGATTTTCATGTGTAGTAAGGATGGTTTAGGCAAATCTCTGAAGTTTGTTTCTAAGCCCTGCTAAGTCCCAGAGTTATTGTTGTTGGGTGTTGCAGTATGGCTACTTCAGTTAATGGAGGCAAGATAGTAACTATATTTAGTAATAATTTAAATCCACCATCTCTGTATTGTTCTGTGGTGAAATATACATAAGATTAAATAAAACATTTCAAGCTTAGTTATCATGTATTTGGTTGTAGTTTATCATGTTATCCTTAAAATTCCATTTGAGGGAATGATTGGTTACTACCAGAGATGATATCATCCGTGTAAAGCATTAAGCATAATGTCTAGGACCATGTAAGTGTGCTCATAAATGTTAGCTATCACTATTGTTATTTTTAATATTTATAATAAAATGTTTTTCATATTTATATTTATTTTTATTTTATAACAAAACTTGTTTTTATATTCTCTGTGCCTTTGTATGACAATTCACACATCACACATGCATTGAAACAGCCATCAAAAATTTATTTTTTACATACTGTATTTCAGGCATTGGTACTAGATTCTAGTGATGTGGCGATGACTAAAACAAAGTTTTTATCCCTCTTAAAATGGTTTACCTTTTATAATGTGTTATGCTGTAGCATATTTATGTCTTCTAGATTGTGAGTTCATTTGAGGTCAAAACCATGGGAGTCAAAAAATTCATGTCCAGTTAACCTAAATCACAAAGTACTTTGCATTGGTAAACTTATTTTTCAAATTTCTATTTTATAATTTTTATTAGCACCTAGCACAGTGTCTGACACAGACAGCTCTTAATAAACCCAACCATTATTATCAGGCCATTTATTTTCAATGTTGCTCTGTTCATGACTTTTCATTGAAAACTACTATTTAGTGAGGAGGCTGAGAAAAGGATTGAGCATCATGCTAAAAGACTGACCATTGCTGGGTATTCTTTTCCAGTTTTATTGAGATATAATCGGCATATAACATTGTATAAATTTAAGGTGTACAACATAATGATTTGATAGACATATAAATTGTGACATGATTATCACAATAAGTTTAGTTAACATCTGTCACCTCACATAATTACAATTATTTTTTTTCCTGTGACAAACTAATTTTAAAATACTGTATTCGGTTCTGAACATATTAGGGATGTTGACAGCTGTAGCATAATGATATTCCTATCTATCCATTAGGAGACCATACTGTAGCTGTAAAAGCTATTGTTATCATCTTCACCGTTACTCCCTAGTAACAATACCTTGTGTTACTTAGAGGTCCCATTTTCTGGTCTCATTTGAACCTTACAATAATTCTATGAGATATGGAGCACAGCAGATTCTTCTGTAGTTTATGGATTTGGGCAACCTTCCTAGATAATCTAACTGATACCCCTAGTATCATGGATCTACTAAGTCGAGCATCAGGGCCCAAATCCAAGTTTCTTCTAAATCATTGTTTTCACTACTAGATTATTATGGCCAAGTTATTACTTGAGCAGTTGAAGAATCCGGAACTGTTTTATCATGGAAGAGAAAAGCTATGTGGGAAACATGATCACTGTCTTTACACGTGTGAAAGCCTATCTTGTAGCTGGGGTATTAATTTACTCGTACTCTGAAACGTCTCAGGGTAAAGCTTCCAATGTGTGTTGCTTACGTATACTTTTATTTTGGCTTAATGAAGACTTTGTTCTTTCCTATGTGCAAGTTCATGGGTGGAGCCTGGCCTGCCCTTCCCTTGGGCTCTGGCCTCTGCCCGCCTATGTGCCTCATTTCATTAAGTTCTTCTAAGTTCTTCCTACTCCATTCATGACTCCTTGTTGTCTCTCCACCCCCCCACCCCCACCCCCCAAACACACACAGGTCCTTTGCATTGCTGAGCCCTCTGCCTAGAATGCTATTCCCTTTTCCCCACAGTTTTGCTTAGTTGAATCTTACGGATCCTTTCGGACTCAGCCTAAAAATTCCTTCCCCAGAGAAGTCTTCCCCTAAAGAATGTGAATGTTGTGTGACAACCTCACTGAATGAGTCAGGGTCCCTAATTGGAAGCAACAGAAACAGACTCCAAGCAGAAATGAAATTTATTGAAAGGATATTATAAGTTCCTAGGAGGGAGCCCTCCTTGTGTTTCCCCGAAAGTAAGACCTAGCTGGGCAATCAGCTCTAATGTGTCTTTTGGATCAAAAATTAATACAAAACCTGGTCTTATTTTGCTATAATATAAGACTGGGTCTTATATAACAGAATAATATAATGTATTATAATACCGGGTTTAAATTAATTTTTGCTCCAAAAGATGCATTAGAGCTGATTGTCTGGCTAGGTCTTATTTTCAGGGAAACATGGTAGTTAAGTTTTCAGGAACAATGTCTAAAACCATGTAAGAGAACTGGCCTAAAGCGGAAACTGCTGCCATTTGTGCTGCTCCATGGAGCACTAGATGCTACGGTTTGTACTGCTTCCAGGAAATCTGCTTTATTGCATTTGCTGCCAGCAGTTGTGCTGTGCTGCTTTGGGAACTCAGCTTTGCAACTAGTGTTGGCCCCTAAGCCAGACACCTCTGTTGCCATCCGGACAAATCGAATTCACACCAGTATGTAGCATCCTTCTTTAGGTTGCTCGCATGTGAATCCCAGTTTTGCAAGAGTGAATCTAATTGGTGATGCTGAAGTCACCCTAGTTGCAAAGGAGGGTGGTGAACTGAGTTCCATAATGGGAAGGTGGGACTCAAAAAGCTGAAAATTACCCAACCACATCAAGGGTGTTCAAAAGGTGCTGACCAGCAAGAAAACATGACAAATATCTTCTACACTGACTGAGAACCAGTGTTCTCATCTATATTATAGGCCAATCATACTTACCTTATGGGGTTGTTGTAAGGATTAAGTAAGTTAATGTATGTGAAACTGATTAATAAACTGTATATAGAGATATAAATATAAAATAATATTCTTTTACTATGATTTATAGCTTTGGTCACAGTATAAAATCGCATGCTTAATAAATTGATTCATTTACTTTAGAGGTTTTTAAAATATGAAGGATATTCTACTTGCCCCAAAGGCATTTTAAATGTTCAGGAGAAATTGAAAAAACGAAGTAATTCTTATATTAAAGAGCTGCCCTCATACATTTACATCATCTCCACATTTTTTATTTTGTAAAGGAAACATACTAAATGATGCCAAGCATAGAAATTGTGGTTTTAAAAATTTGGGTGGGTTTTCAGCTACTTTTGACTTCGTTTCTGAATTTTAAGTCTCTGTTCTAATCTAGTTTGTACTCTGGTTTCATCATGAATACAGCCCTCTTGTTCCAAAACAGACAATGGGCTTATTCAACCCTCAGTGCCCTCTGCCTTTGGTTGTTCTGCTATGGTTCTTTGGTGACTCGACTAGAGGGATTATTATCTCAGAAAAAATGTAGACGTGACAGCTGAGATTTTAGCACAAGTAATAGCAGTTGTGTAAAAGAGGGTGTTAGTGTAAATGGTTGTAGCAGTTGCCAGATTTGCATTAATGCTCACACAGTGGGAATTTTTCATGTAATCAGTGAATGCAATTCTGGCCTGCAGAGGTCAAGTTCCTCTATAGAATGGGAGAGGTCAGTATCAGTGTAATTTCAGAGGAGAAAGAGCCATGCAGGGCTATTTTCTTATTTGGCAGACATGTTCCGCAGTATAACGTATCAGAATTTTGAGTTATGGTACTTGTTTTGCTTTCCTTTTTTGTAAATATTGAATTAAAATAATAGATTGCTAGAAAAAGTAAAACATGACCCAGCTTGGCAACGCTGAGAATTGGGTTATAATTCTCAGATTGTTCAATTTCTGCCATCTTAAAGTTGTCTTTTATTCATGAATATGGGGAATTCCAAAGATAAGTGTTTTCAGTTTTCACATGCATTCTTCCTCAAGTGATACTTCATACGAGATAGGACTGCCTCCTGAATCTCCAAATTTCTCATGTTGAATTCGGAGGAATTTCCTCTCAAGATATCCTACGTCTTTCTCCATATCTCCTCAACCATTTTTCTCCCCATTGACTCTCTCTCTCTCTCTCTCTCTCTCTCTCTCTCTCTCTCTCTCTCTCTCTCTCTCATTTACCGTAACCTAAATAGATTAACGTTTGTTCCAGGACTTGGGATGTCTGTAATCCTTCCATTGTTTTTTAGTAAAGGTCTTAGCCTAGAAGTGGAAGCTGCCTTATAAAATAGCATGTAGTAAATAGAGTTCACTGGGGTACACAGAGCACTCTTGTAAATAATAAATTTTGGTGATTCAAAATTTATTTAGATTTTCTGATATAGATCAGTATTTATATGATCTGTGACTATTTTCCAGCTATGAAAGTTCTAATTTCATCTCTCCAAATGCATACTGTGCAGAAGGAAGTTGCCTGTTGTCTGTTGGTTGGGGAGGCGAGTGAGGTAGATTGAGGAACAAATGGAATGTTCAGTGCTGAAGCTTTTGCTTTAATTGGTGATACCAAAAGTAACCTGAAACTCCCCTTTAGTCTATAAAGGAGTTCTCAGGTGACTGTGGGGGTGTATTGTGATTGCCTTTTATTTTATTGACTCACTAAATTCTTAGATTACTCTCTACCATTTAATATTGACAAACCATAAAATTCTTACGGAAGCTGCTCAGTGGTGACTTATAAAGAATTATCTTGTTAATAAATTCAGCATCATTTGGAATTCAAGCTTAATTAAAATGGAAAAGTAAATGATTACGTAAAGATTTTTCCTCATTTAAGCTTAAATCCTTTTATTGTCTCTTTGCCTTTTTTCTAAATTCAAAAATAGATTTTATTTCAAACCCATTTTTCCAAGGTGATTTTTTCCCCAGAATCCATTGTAATATCTGTTCTGTTGTTAGCTTTTGAATTAAAGGTTTTTTTGTTTGTTTGTTTTTTTAAATTTAATTAGAAAGGTCGAGAAGGAGTTCTGAAACAGTGTCTGAGGGAGATAAAAATGAAAAACAAATCTTTGTTATCCAGGCATGTTTTAAGTTTTAAGGATGCTGTTTAAAGATAATGATTGTTTATGGACTCTTTAAAGATGTTTTCTCATAAGAGTGGCCAGATAACAGATTAGTTATCTGAGAGTGGGTGGAAAGGCCTTTGAAATTGCCTGGGTGACAATACTACCTTCTGGTACTTAAAACTCTCTTTTGAAGTTGGCTTTTTATATTGGAAAATCAGAAAATATGTTTTCCTTTCTTCTTTTATTAACCAGAAAGTAGTACATGGACCAGAGTTTTAGTAAAATCCTTAGAAAAATATACTGTTTTTTTTTTTTTTTTTTTGTGATCGACTCCCACTTTGCATCTTTCAGCCTTTGTGGATTTCACGATTTTTCTGAGTTCAGATTCTTAGCATAATATGGATGCTATTTTTTGTAAATGATAACTACTTACCAAGTATACACCCTCATGCCTTAGAATTTGAGGGCCTCTTCCTTTTTCCCTTCTCCAGATAGTCTTTACTGCAAAATAGTGATTAGACATCTACATAACTTATGAAGTGATCACCTGATAAATCCTGCAGCTCCCAAGCTTGTTGCATGGGTGCTAGACTTATTAGGTGATCACTTCATAAGTTATGTAAATGTCTAATCACTATTTTGTACACCTGAAAGTAATATAATATTGTATGTTAACTATAATTGGAAAATTAAAAAAAACACACAACTATCTGTTTGTATTTTTGTTTTAAAAGAGAGCTTTGGATTGAGATCAGTGTTGTAGGGCCTGGGACATTCCTGTACCACCTTTGTTATACAGTCACGCTAACAGAACAGGGTAAATGGAATGGGCTGTCAGGGGTCAAGGCTGGAAACTTGCAGAGACAGATAGTGAGTTTGGGTTCTCCGGAGTAATGGGAGCCCCCTTCAGTCCAAGCTTATCTGAGCTCACAAAGGAGATTCACGGTCTGTTGCTCTGCAATAGCTATTTGAGCAGGCACTTTTCTTCCCATCTAGCTTTTAAGTGCTTCTGGGGCCCTCAAGCCTATTCACTTAGGCCTCTCAGATTATGAATACATAAACCTTAATGATTTTGGAGTCCTAAAGGAAGACATACTAACTAGAGCATCATCAAAACATGATTCCACTAATCGAATGAACAAGTACATTTTAGGGTACCACAAATTCATTCGATTTTAGTAGAGTACAGTAGTCAGTTTCTGCAACTCTTGCGAAGCAGTCTTCTGTGTCAGCATTGATAGGATGGTTGATATTGATTATAAATTTGCATTCAAATAGTGGAACTGGTATTGTATGACGCAACTTCTGAGAGCAGCAGCAATGATTTTAGTTTTTATGGTTTGACAAAATACATAAGGCATTTGATGAATACCTAAGTTGGTTATTTCAAGCATTTTTGAGCTTTGGTCTTGCTATATTCAGAAGTTATGGAGATTATGTAGTTTATCCCCTTTTTCAGTTTTGTCTTTCAAAATAAAAATTGTTATGATGATGATTATAAATAGGCTGGGTCTCTTAATATATTTTAAATACTTCAATTGTTTTGATGAATGTTTGATATAACCTGAATCCAACTCAAAATCCCTTCATGAGAGAATAGAAGCAATCATATGAAATTTGTTATAATAGGATTTAACCTGTAGTGTTCCGATTTTCCCTTCAATTTTTATCAAGTTTTTAATTGCCCACCAGATGGTTTCTTTTAGAATTGGCCTTTTTTTTTCTTTTTTTTTTTGGCTTTAGTGCCTGTGGGCAAATGTAAATTTATAGGAGAATTAACAAACCGGGGATCTCCGTATAAATTAATAACTGCACTAGGGAATCAAGTAACTGATTTCTCTCCTTTTCTAGTTGGCTATGCATGTAAGGTGGTAGAGCTAGGACTGGGAGATCAGGGGGTTTATTGAGACATGACTGACTCCACAGTGTTTTATTAATATAAAAGGAATGTATATTTATTGTAGGAAATACAGAAAAGTAAAAAGAAGAAAAGAAAATCCATTATTCTCCCACTCAGAGAGAATGTGAACATTTTAATATCTTTTATTTCAGTCTTTTACTGTTTTGAAATATTTTATGTGTAAAAAGTATACACATATTTCTGTAATAAAGAATAAGAAACTACCTACCTGTATGTACATCCACCGTCAGCTCAGGAGAACAGTAGCCATCTTGTTTCATTCCCCAGTCATGCCTTCTCATTTGTGCCCAGATGCAGTTTTTCCTTTTCAGTCAAAATTTGTCTTTCAAGGTAAAAAATGTTATTGTGATTATTAAATCTTAATATATTTTAAATAACTTAGTATCCTGGATTTATCATTTTCTTGTATTCCTTCATAGTTTCACCTCCTATGTGTGTGTCTCTAATAATAGCTTTATTTTGTATGCTTTAAGTCTTCAAATAAATGGAATTGTACTGTATTTCTTCGAATGCAACTTACTTTTTTTCAATCAACATCATATCTTTGGTGATGTGTGTGGCTGTGGTACATTTATTTAAACTACTGTATAATATTATTTTGTATGAATGGACCACAGTTTATCCATTTCCTGTCAGCAGACATTTGGATTTCAGTTGTGGGGCAGATTCTGTCAGTGCCTCACCTATGACCCTTGGATCTTTCTTGGTCCTCTCACCAGCTTCCAGATGCTGTTATCTGCATCTATGCCAGAGGACTCTTCCCCCTCTCCCTGCAGAGAGCTGAGTGGCCTGTGCTCAGTGCAGCAGGCTACACATGACACTGCGAGCAGCTCTCAACCAATGACTTGAGAGTTGGGGGTCTAAATACCTCAGCTCCCTCAGATCATTACAGCTCCCTTAGTTGCCCCATAAGATGACACTCCAGTCATCCACTGAGTCACTGGTTTAATCATATACCCTCTATTGGCTGCTGCCTTTTTTTCCATGCATTACTTCTTCACAAGTTGACCACTTTTCCTGTTTAGTTTTCCTTCTAAATGACCTTAATCCTTACCTCAGGGTTTGCTTCTGAGAGAAGCTAAATTGAAACATGTTGTTTACAGTTTTGGTCATTGCAAATAATACTGCTGTGGACATTCTTGAATGTGACCTGGGACAGACCATGTTCTTCTGGGGTATATTTCCAAGTAGAATGACTGGGTTACAGGAAATGCATATATTCAACTTTATTAGATGATGCTGACTCCTTTTCTAAGAAGTAACCAACACTCACAAGTAGTGAATAAATATTCCCATTACTTAACATCCTTGCTAATTTACCTTTGATGTTGTGGTGAGCACAATTTCTCATGGTTTTAATTTGCATTCTTGGATAGTTAGTGAGATCGTGTATCTTTACATATATTATTGGCCATTTGTATTTCTCCTCTGTAAAATGCATATTTGTATCTTTTGTCACTTTTTCTGTTGGCCTGTAGTTTTTCTTTGTAGGAGCTCTATGTAATATATTCCAGGTAGTAGTGTTCATGTGTTTTAAAAATATTCTTTCCCAGTTTGTGGCTTGTCATCTCGCTTTCTTATGAACACTTTTGATCAACAAACATTAATTTAAACAGATGAATTCAGAAGAAAGCATGAAGTCTTTTACAGTTAAATATGATATTACTTGTAGGTTTTTCTTAGATGACCATTCAATTGGAATGTGTAGATCATTTGTATTTAACGTAATTGTCTGTACGATTGGGTTTAAATCTACTATCTTATTTATTTTCTATTTTCCTTATTTTCTTTCTTCTTTCTCTCCCTCCCCTTCTTCCTTCTCTTGTTTTTGTTTTATATTTAATACTTCATACATACAATCAGAAATCCAATATATTATTATTATTATTATTATTATTATTATTTTTAAGGAGGGCGCAGCTCACAGTGGCCCATGTGGGGATCGAACCGGCAACCTTGGTGTTATCAGCACCATGCTCTAACCAACTGAGCTAACTGGCCACCCCAATACATTAAATTTTAACAGCGTTTTTATCATGTGGACAAATAGAAGATTCCTTTCTATAGTAGAATTGCCAGCTGTGTAGTGGATATCTGGAATAAAGTGTTACTGACAGAATGGGTTTTGAAATCCCTCACAGAGTGAAAAGTATGGAGTGTGAGTTTGTAATATTGGGCCACATTCAATGGGTGACATTGTTTGCTAATAAGGTGGCTCTTGAAATGCCACAGAACCAGACAAATATGCTAGTAGGCACCAAATAATTGAACATGATACTTACCTTTA
Organism: Rhinolophus sinicus; assembly: GCF_036562045.2. Classification (NCBI taxonomy): domain Eukaryota; kingdom Metazoa; phylum Chordata; class Mammalia; order Chiroptera; family Rhinolophidae; genus Rhinolophus; species Rhinolophus sinicus. Next base: position 58,351,249 of record NC_133756.1, on the reverse strand, counting down.
AAGACTAAATGAGACAGTGATAGGCAATATATAGAGAGAGGAATTTAGAGGAATATCTGTGTGTAGCTCATCAGGTCCATGGTGAAATTATTCTCACATCAAAAATCTCGTGCAAGCGACCCAAAACCATGGCTTACTCCATTCATCAAATGAAGGAAGGCTTGTTGCTCAGCTTTCCTACATTAATCTGCCAGTAAGTTCAGCAAAACTCTCATTGTTTTTTAAAAAACAAATTGAAATGACACAAGCAAGTTTTATCAGTCCACCTAAGTCTTCCTGCTTTAAACGGCTTAGTGTAGAGGAGATTTTGTAATGTTTATAAAATGAGGTTGTGTTAGGTCATGGAAATGGTGTTTGTTTGTCTGGCAACTATTTCAGTGGCTGTTGTATACTGCTTGATATGCTTTGTTTGGGAACGTGTAATACCATAAGCATACAATTTTTTGCTCTGTATTCTTAAAGCAACATTGTACTCTGTGTACATAGTGTAGTATATAACAGTTCTTGTGATATAATGTGTGAGACCTGACATGTGTCTCACATTATCCAACTACTTCACTTTATAGAAAAAGAAGTGGGCACAGAAACATAAGAACTCATTTCAATCATGCCAACTATGAAATCTCGGTAGATCATATAAAATAGATTTTTAGCCCATAAATGTATTAGTAGTTGATTATTGATTTGACAAAACTATTAAAAAAATTCAAAAAGAGTTGTTCTTTTTACTGTCAGCTCCCTTAATTCAGAATGTGACTGATGTTTTAAGAATGAGGAATACAGGCTAAGTTTCAGGAGAATGTCTTTTTCTCAAGTGACACATTCAGTGGAAAGTTGTGGGAAGGGGGGGTTAGGGATCATAAGTCTAAGCTTAGGAGTGTTATAGCCAATCTCATAAAATTCTCAAGGCCAAATCTCATGCATGCCTGCCTTTATGTAGCCCCTGTCAGTGATTGCTTAAGAAAGAGGCAGCACTTAAAAATGGTGAATTTTATGTTATTTATATTTTATCACAATAAAAAAAAATAGAAATGCAATTTTTTTTTAAGGTAGGCTGTGGATTTACCCCACTTTTTCTAATGCATTGGGTAAGAGTGAAGGTAGATTTCAATGGGTACAAGTTCTGTGACTTACCTAAAGGGAGCTACCAACTCTGAGGACAGGCATCTCTTTGGATGGTAGAGCTGAGGGGACAATCAACAAAAAGCAGTGAGAATTAAAGTTAGCCAGCCTGCCTGCTACAGGCTGCCCAACCCTCTCCTTTTTCTGCCATATTGAAGAGGACTTTATTCCTTTCACTCTGGCCGTGCTAGTCTGAATGACTCAAGATTCCATGTAAACTTGAAGAGATGGTATTTTTTCAATACCTGATATGTGTGAGGCAATGTCCTAGAAATTGTGTATACATTACCACAGTTGTCTATTCCGAGCATACACTGGAGGTAGTATTATCCCTATTTCATGCACTGCATAACGATGTTTCAGTCAGCAATGGACCATGCATATGATGGTGGTCCCTTAAGATTATAATGAACTGAATTTCCTGTAAGAAATGGAAGGCTATGTGATTCAGCAAGATTTTTTTTTTTCCTCTTTTTACTCTCAGATGGGAGCAATATCTACAGGGCTTGGCAATAGCTTCCCTCTCACTCACAGCTCCTCAATTTTGCGTGCACAGATTATATCCCAGTCGGTCAGCCACTGAGCTGTTTCAGCAAAGAGGAGGCTGTCCCCCAGCACTGCATATTCAGAGGGCGCTACAGCCCTCCTGGATGTAGCTTGATGGTCTTTAGAGTACATTGTAAATTCTTTGTTGAGGCCTTAAGATCCTGTACAAGGACACAAGTTCACAGGAGCTACCTTAACAAGTATTAAGTAACACTGCTGCTTTAGTAAAAGCTTTCTCTGGTGGTGTGGGGCCAGGCTGTCCTGCACTTAAAATGATGTAAAGTATAGATAAGCTTTATTTCTTCCATCAGTTCAATGGCAGAGAGTTCCAGATAGGGTCAATGGAACCAAAAACAAATTTCCAAAGTCAAAATATTGCGGGTGTTTCATGTTAAACACCCTCTGTTTTTTATGAATACCACAAAGTGCGTTAATTTGATCACTGCTCCAACATGCAATAGCCAAAACCACATTGCTGTGACAATCCCCTGTGTACCTTTATCTCTCTTATCTTAATTTATTAGTCCCACTGATCCTCAGGCCAACTTTCCCTCCCTCCTGACAGTCACTAGTATGGTGATCTACACCTTACCCAGCCAGTTTCTCCTTGATATTACCAATCAATCCAGCCCACATCTCTTCATGGAGCAGCCTTGACAGCTTTGATGTTGTATTTCTCACCCTGTTGGGAGGAAGCAGGGGGAGGACTTGTGGGACCATGTTTATAAAGTCTACAGTGGTGAACAGTATCGTCCTAGGCTTCACATTCACTCACAGCTCATTGACTCTCACCCAGAGCAACTTCCTGTCCTGCCATCTCCATTCATGGTAAGTGCCATGCATAGGTGTACCATTTTTTATCTTTTATAATTTTACTGTACCTTTTCTGTGTTTAGATATGTTTAGATACACAAATACTTACCATTCTGTTACAGTTGTGTACAGTATTCAGTACAGTAATATGTTGTATAGGCTTGTAACCTAGGAGCAATAAGCTACACCATATTGCCAAGGTGTGCTATAGGCTGTACCATCTAGGGTTGTGTAAGTGCGCTCTATGATGTTTGCACAACAAAATAGCCTAACACTGCCCTTTTCAGAAATTATCCGTGTTGTTAAACAATGCATGATTGTATATAAGAAAAATGAGGCTCTGAGAAGTACAATAAACTAGCCAAACTTACACAGGTAGCAATTTTAAGTTAGAATTTAATCCCAAGTCACAGTTGAAGTTCTTGATCTTTTCACGATGACGTAATTGCTTCAATTTTTTTTTTACCCATCCAAGTTAAGTGGGGGCAAGAATTTAGTACCTCAGACTTGCTATATATTTTTGCAAGGGAAACAAGTATAAGAAATAGGATTTTGTTTGGCATGAAGTGAGTATTTCATTTATTTATTAGATTTTTAATGAGAGCCCACTTTTAAAATATTGGATTTTGTTTGGCATGAACTATTTTTCTTGTTCATTAAATTTTTAATGAGAGCCCACTTTGTGCTAGGCATGGTGATCCAGCTCTGAACAAGACAGACATGGTTTCTGCTTGCAGGGGAAAATAAATTATGCCATAGCTGTGTAAACCCACTTTATCTGTGTGCAGAAATTTATTTGAAACCTAATTAAGAACAAAAGTAAAGCTTTCAACTATTTTTTCTGCTACTTTTGTTGCCATCAGTTGTCGTCTGGTTTAGCAGGAGCAAAATAGAGGAATTCGGCAAAATGCCTGTCTTTGGAGAACTCCAAAAATAGATTTAATACATATGTTAAAAATAAATGCATTCAGTTCTTATTATTCATGGTAATTTTGCTCTATAAAGTCACTGTAATCACTGAATTAGCAAATATGAAACCATTGCTCCTAGAGGAAATATAAAGTTAGGTTCCTATGAGCCTTTGGTCACAACATTTCCTTCAACTAAACAACAAATAACCTTGTTTTATGTGTGTTTCTGTGTAAAGACACTTTGTTTAATAGTTATTGTAGATTCATTTACATTGAACTCATATCCAATAAAACTGTAACTCGCGCCTGAAAGAAGTTTATCTAATACATGTATGTTCTCTGTAAGGCACACCATAGCCTTCTTGCACTGGATAGCATTTCAGCACTATACTTGGGGCACATTCTAAACAGCAAAATCTCTGACAAAAAGCATAAAAAATGCGAAAAATGGGCACTAAATAGACTGCGGAAAGAATACTTGTTGACAGTACGAGCTGAAAAAAGAGCATGCCTTGTTGGACCTCAGCTGGTAACATTATTTGGTAACTCAGAATTTTCCTTGCTCTGCACTTGTCCACTAATGAATGCGAAAGTGCCGAGAGTATTGATTTGGGGGTTTCAAATAAATTTTAGCTAGTTAGGCAAGTTTATATATACTGTGACTAATGAGGATCAACAGTACCAATTTCAATAACAAAATACAGAATCAAGAGAAATACCAGGTGTGGCTCTGCAGAGAATTAAAGAAGAGCAATGTGAAGACTCCAGGGTGGAGTTGCTGATGGGAGGTCAGGTGAGGCATCTCTGAAAAGGCCTGAGATCTAAACTGAGGTCCAAATTTCACAAAGAAGCCTGTTCTGTGAAGAACAGGGGGAAGGGCATTTGAGGTGGGGTAACAGGCAGAGCAAAGACCTCAAGAGAGTATGGAGTTTGGTGTGGGGAGCCCAAGAAGGCCAGTGTGACTGCTGAGGACTGGGAGAAGGGAAGGACTGGGGAAGGGAGGCAGGCGCAGGTCTGGTCTCTGCGGCTTTGTAGGCTGGGTGAGGAGTGAGGATTTGATTCTAAGTATACCTAGACCAACATCCCGGATGATTACTATGTTTGTGCTGTTGAAGGTCAGTTTAGGAGCTGATTGTGAAGCTGTGGGGAACTGTGGCAGTGTCCTGGTCCTGTGAGCTATTTAAAGTGTGCCGTAGAAAATTAAATTTTCTTTCTTGCGCAAGTCTTTCTTCACCCTGTGAGTGACCTTCTTTGCCTTTCCAACAAATTCCTGGACAGGGAATCCTTCCCTTGTCAGAAGTACTTGATCCTGACCACTCCTTTGTTCTTCATTTCCTGACTACTCTCCATTTGCACTCCATCAGTGACTCTTGGTATATGAGGTGTGATAAAAAAAATACAGTGAATGTTTACATTAAAAAAATTACTACAGTGAAAAACACATTGCCATTAGTGCCCTTCAAAATACTCCCCTTCGCTTCGAACACACTTATCCCATTGTTCTTGCCACTTTCTGAAGCAGCTCTGGAAGTCCTCTTTTGTGTCTTTAGTTGCGCTGTTGTGGCTGCCTCGATGTCCTGAATCATTTTGACTTTGGGGGAGAGCCAGAAGTCGCACGGTGCCAGATATGGTTGAATAAGGTGGGTGAAGACACACCGCAATATTTTTGTTTGACAGAAATTGCTGTATACCAGAAGTGATGTGTGACACACAGCATTGTCGTGACGGAGGATGATTGATGGCACACTTTAAAACACACCTCTCAATTGTAGTTCACACCCGACTGACTGTACTGAACAAGTTGAAACTTGTCACACACTGTTACTAAGGTTCAATGTGCCACTTCCCGTATTGAAGATACCTGCTTTTTTGTTGGATGGCACTCAGCAGCAGCATTCACCATATGTTTGGATCACAACGGATAGGCTCCATGTCAAACATCACTTCTGGTGCAGAAATTTCTGTCAAACAAAAATATTACACTGGGAAAAATATATATATACATATTACACTGTGTCCTCATCCACCTTCTTCACCGGATCTGGCACAGTGAGACTTCTGGCTCTTCCCCAAAGCCAAAATGACCATGAAAGGTAAACATTTTGAATAGATTCAGGACATTGAGGCAGCCACGACAGCACAACTGTAGACACTCATGAAAGAGGACTTCCAGAATTGCTTCAGTGGCAAGAATGATGGGACAAGTGTGTTCAAAGTGAGAGGGAATATTTTGAGGGAGATTAATGGCTATGTGTCTTTTACTGAATACATTCTTTTGATTTAAACATTCACCGTATTGTTTGGTCACACCTCATATTTCTCTGGCAGTGTTATCCCATTTTTTAAAATTCCTATGAGTAGGGGGACGTTTTTGCTTCTTTATTTTTCCTCACCCTAGATACAAGAGCTCCTATATGTGTCGAATGACACTGAGCTTTTGTATTCTGGTGCTATAATCTTTTCTTCACCCTGTGACCATTATGAATGAGAGTGAAATATGAATGGGTGATAGCATAGGAGTTGACTGGGTGGTGGGGGCTGAGGGGTAGGGAGGGGGAAGAGGGCAGTGCTTACAGGAGTGAAAGTTACCTAAATGCTCCATGTCTGAGTCTTCTCTTAATAAGGAATAGCAATACGTGCTGGGAAACAAAGGGTTGAAAGAAAAGAACGTTTAAGGTTTTTGATGTTTCTTAGTCTCTATGGTTTTATGGCGGTTGTAGAGCCGTTTGGCTAGCTCAAACCCTTTGGGAATGTGGCAAGAGTAACATAAAGATGCATATACTTCACTACCTTTAGGCATGTTGGTAACTCAAAGGTCTGCTTTGAACATTTTATGCCACATTAACCAGTAATTTATTACCTTTAATCCCTGTCTAGATTACCCTTTAGTAAATGGATTGTATTCAGCCCTTCGGTTCTGTTAAGAAACAGAGATTGAGGATGATAGAATTTGTGAGTTTTTAAATTTCATGGAACATAGTTTATATGTTATATTTGTCAAACGTCCTTCAGCATGTTTGGTGAAAGTAGGCAGATTAAATTTGCCTTTTCCAATATCCTCTGAATTTTTAATGAGCTGCTATACGTCTTGTCATTTTTCCCCCTGCCTATAGCTATTGTTTTCAGCATAGCTGTGTTCTATAATTCTTTTTTCTACAAGAGTAATTTATTTCTTTTACTTTTCAAGATGGCTTCCATTTGTCTGCATGCACGTGCCAGATTTAGTATAATATAAGATATGTAAGACCCCTTTTCTTTAGAAAAGTTTTCAAATGTGCCCATGCTTTGAAAATCATCATTGTGTTTTCCAAATACGAGGAGGAATGATTTTCCAGAAAGAAAAAATGTATTCCCAGTAGATGTCAGTTGATTTCTTTAATCATAAATTCATATTATGGGCCTTTAAAAAAACTGAATGTTTGTACTAACCACTATAAAAATACAATTATAAGCTACTGTGTCAATTAGGAATTAGAGGTTCTTAGACCCATGGATTATTCCATAGTTCTGTGAACACACTAAGTCTGCATGTTAAAATTCATTTTAAATATAATTAAGGACAGAAGTAAAGCTTTTAACCAGTTCACTGCTAGTTTTTGACACCATCAGCTGTGGCTGAGTAATGCAGGATCAGACAATAGACTTATTTAGCAATATGTATATAGACACATATATGAGAACTCTAAAAATACAGATACTGAAAAATATTTTACTCAAGTCGAAATTTTCTCCACTTACACAAACACTATAATTTGGTTCTGGAAAACACGTTGACTGTTTTTTTTTGTTGTTTTTTTTTACCTTGGTTTTAAACCCCAGAAGAAAAAGCACAGCCCCTACTAGTCAGAATGAACATGTTGATGAGTTGTGTGTCATTGAAAACAACCCCTCACTCTCGAGAAGATTAAGAACACAGCAGTCTCAATTGTGTGATGGGCATTGCTTGGGATCATGGACTAGACAGGAAACTGTGGCTTTATCTGTGCCCAGCTGTCTGCCATATGCAACCTACTGAACGCAATGATTTATGTTGAGAAAATGTGAATGATTCAGTGCCAGATGTAGCTCTAATGATGGAAATACAACTCAGAATATACAGATCACTAATAGTAACTTCATAGTTACGCCAGAAGATCAAATCAATATATTAACCCTATGTGCATGAAGGTAGAGCCACTTAGAGTTTCCATTATTACTAATGGGGGTAATTTTATGAAAATATCACATCTGTGACAAACAAGTGTATATGCGTTTGTCACTATATTGGTAGACATGTGAACTCAATATTGGTAGACACTATATTGGTAAACATGTGAACTGCTTTGTTTTATAGACCTCTGAGGGTCAGTATCTGGGTGATTGGTGACTTATAGCATCATACAAAATAGTCACATTGGGGCTGCCGAAATTTTTTAATTCAGGGATCTAAGGGAGACTATTTACAAGGAGGTTGCCTGGAGTTAAATTAAAGTTCAGTTTTATAATATACACACTCACCATGTGTATGATAGTGACATTATATATCACCAATCATATTTCTTACTACACATTCATTTATAGCATGTCTTTATCTATTATTTTGTATCTCCCAGAATAGCTGTTGACTTGCCTCTTAAGATTTAGTTAAGATTTCCTCATATCCTTCCATAAATGTTGAAAGGTTTGAACCCACTCCCTTACTACCCCTATCAAGATGTCTTTGAATTTCCAGGGATCTTCTGGCCATTTCTTGTTTTGGGCTCATTTTCAAACTAACTCTTAATCTCGTTCATATTGGCTCCTACAGAGCTTCCCCTTTCTTCTTTCTGCAGAAACTCAAACATGAGCCTCAGGCTCCTTTCCATGATTTTCACAGAAAAAAATAACACAATGCATTATGAGAATAGCGATCTTAATGACAATTTGGCAACAGTGAGGGAGTTTAGAAACACAGTAATACCAATAATTTAAAATTTATAGTAAATATCCCTGTTCTTCAATATCTTACTGGCCATCCTTTATCCACAGACTTCAGGATTTTGCAAGTTGCCAGTCTTTCTCTTGTCTCTCGTTGCCCTCAAGTGACTCATAAAGATGTTTTCCTAAATAAAGGCAGTTTCCTCCCAATGGGAGATTCTGGCATCAGCTGTTATAATAATACTTATTTTCCCCCCAACAAACACACTTGCCATGCAGGATGTTCTCAAATTCTAAGCTCACTAGCTTTCTGTCTGTATTTTGTAGCGTATCTGTGGATTTTTTTGTTTCAGATTACATCAGGCTGTGATTACTTTGACCATCTATGCCAATGGGGAAAGGCACTGGTACTCACTAAAATAAAAGAGTTATCCTGGTTGCTTCTCATACTTTTCCACTTTATGGCACACATGCAGGAATAAATGGATAAGGTTGCCTGTGGCCAAAGATGAGTGGCCCAGCAGCTCCAGCTAGTCCCAGGGCTTTGGCCATTTAGGCCCCATGCATCCAACCCAGAACTGAGGAGATCAGTATGGAAGCACACCTGTAAACATCTCATGGCTACCCATTGGGAAGTTCTGGAAGACTATAGCCTCACTCAAGCCAAGGAAAATCAAAGGAGTTCCTCCTTTGTTTGGGCGAAAAGTCCCTGTTTGGGACTTGTGATACTTTAAGGAGATGTAGTTTTTAAATACATAGTTAAATATATATGGTATTAAGTTGTATTACCTCTAAATATGGAACTCTAAACAGAACAAAACCTAAAGCCTACCCTACAATATTAATATTACTGCATTGTTTTTGATTAGGTCATATTTCTAAATGTACTGTATTAATATGAGACATATAACAAATCTTTTGCATTTATTTTTATTTTAACATTCTAGACATTGCTCCTTTTAATTAGCTGGATAATTTAAGGGGGCTTTGGAACATCTGTGGGAAAATCACGTTAACACATGGGTGGTTAATTCTAAAGCTCATGTTCAAGAGGCATGGTGTGTGATCATTTATTTTTTTCATTCACGTATTCATTCAGGAAGTGTTGGCTGAATGCCTGGTAGGTGGTAGGGAAAGAAAAGAAAAAAGTGTGTCATAGTTGCTTCTTCTAAGCACTTTGGAACCTGGAGTTGAATGGAAAGACAGTCCTTGGATATTTGATGCATTAAAGTTATGGATGAAAGAGTTTATAGTTAATTGCCAAAATAACAGATAACAACAATGAAACAGGAATTCTTCTGAAACGGTGCTTAGAGTGAGGCAGCATTGTTAGGGAGTGAGGTATGATTTAAGCTGGTCTGTGAAAGACGAGTAGGATTCAGAGTGGCTAAAAGTGAGATAGCACTAAAACTGTGGATTCTGGCAGAGTGCAATTTAGGATAAGAAAGGGCTTGTGTTAAAAGAAAATACATACCTCCCAGAAGATAGGTAAACATTAGAACTAAGAGTTTCTCTAAGTAAAATTTTATTTATTTTTTTGAAGGAGAGGGTGAGATAAAGAAGAAATGATCAATGATGTTGGTATAACTCTAGTGTAAAATGATCCAGCATAATTTATTCACTAAATATTTGCAAAGGATTTTGTGTTAACTGTTCAGATGGGTGGTTATTGTTCCAATAATGAAGAGTAAGTGTCTCAAAATGGTTGCCTACTAAGAGAGCAAAACTAGGAATAATATGCATTTTTAAGACCTTGTAAATATTTTATTTGTTCATAGCCAACACCTTTATGGAAGGGAAACACTTTTGCTACTTTATGACAATTTATCTTGTTAGACATTCTGGAAGTTCTAATGAATGACAAGAGAAATAAGAATTGTCTGCTTCCCTTCTCACCCCAACTCAGAGTAACCACTTAGAGGTTATTTATTTTCTTTTTCTCCTCAGGATTGCTTTAGGGTCTGCAATAGAAATGACATAAAACTGTGATTTTTGAATTCCTTAGGGCTAGGGGGCCAGGGCTATTTTAAATCCTTAGAAAGAAGCGTGACTAAATTCTTATTTCTTTCTGGAATGTGCTGGTCTGAATAAATTCTTCTCATGAGTTTTGAAAATAAGTTTGTATGGGAAAGTTGCCCAAGAATTATAGTGTAGAGGGGCCAGAAAGTGTGTGTAAGGGGGAGAATCCTAGCTCTTCTACTTATGTCATTTTAATCAGTAGAATAACTCAGAAATGGAGAAGAATCTTTTTGCCAGTTGTAAAGAAATGAACTCATACCTGTTAAGCAGGTTAACCTTGTTTGTGAAAGCTTGCATTGCAGTTTTCAGTAATAGTATTTTTCTTCCACTACTGACCAAATCTGAAACTTTAAATTGTTCACACAAGAGCTGTTATTCAATTTATAAATCAACTGTTTAAAACATCTCCCTCCCTCTTTTCCTCCCTCCTTTCCTTTAAATGTTTTAAACCTACACCAGGCCACGCACCCCTTCTGGTGCCTCTTGCCTTTCTTCCCACATGTCCCTACGCTTTGATTACTTTCCAAACCAAAACCTCTAGATCTTCTCGTTCTTACAAATGGCAGTGTACAATCTGATGAAATGGAATGGATGTATCATCATTTATTCAAGGAGTTTCCTTTAAAAAAAAAAAAAAGCAACAAAATGTAGCAGTTCTCCTAATTAAATTAGAGTTAGAGAAGGCATTTAATATTTTATTTATTTAAAAAATTCCACTAACCCTAGGGAGTCCTGTGTGTGCGAATTAGACATGGCATGTAACATTTTTCAACAGAAAAGCTGAAGAGAAAAGCACCCCAAACAGACACAATACATTCTGTTTTTACAGGTCCACAAATAGCAACAAGACAAAGCATTACATGGGCTGCCCTGAGGTCTTCTGCAGCTTGGGCTGGCCTCTCTTCTCCGTAAGGAGAGATCTGCGTTTGATTGTCCATTGCCCTTCACCTCTGTGCTATTCAGTCATAGGGGGTTTTGTTCCCTAACTGCTCTCCAGGTTCACAAGAGGGGCCATCTCCCTCCCTAGCCTGTCAGGCTTCCTGCATGTGTTTGGGTGTCCTAAAGCTCTGAGGAAGCCTTCCCACCAGGGCATCTTCCAAAACATATATTTCAAGGCATATTTTTCTGTTATATTGTGTGTAGAATTGGAGCCTCTATTCCAGAAGATTTGGTACAAGATGTAGTCCTGTTTCCAGAGAATAGTCAGTCTCGGCTTTCTTTACCACTATGAACACCTTGATAATTTGGTCTGTCTGAACCTAATGATACCAATTTATTTTATTTTACCTACGTGGATCAAAAATTTCAAGTTCCTTTATTCAAATCTACGTAAATGTCATCATGTAAAAGTCATTTGAAGATTGTTTTTCATGCAACAAAGAGCAACATATCATATCTTTATTTTTGGCCCCAAAGTTGAAATGAATGAAAAGTGTTTTAACAAAATGGATTTATTGGGAAGTCCAGTACAAACATGGCCGAGAAGAAAATGTTGCGTATATTCTCTATTTACGAGTTGACCATCGTCACTTTTGTAATTTGAGAAATAAAGCCTTCCAGAGATATACAGAATTAATCTCACCCTTTGAATTATTTTAGTGGGAGAGGGTTTTTTGTTGTTGTTGTTGTTGTTTAAAACTCAGGTGAAGTCTGATACTTTTGTCTGAAGTCCACTTGGCCTTATTTTGTTTGACATCATTGGACAGCACAATGCAACCTTATACAGCACGACTACTGTGCCTTAAAAAAATTAAAATGGGTCAGTGAGAAGATAAAAATTTAATTTCTTTTAACAAGAGGAACATGAGAAAACTATAAAGTGCTTACCCAAATGGAGATATTTCCATGGATTTGTAGTTAAGTGATTTGGAAAAGATTGGTTTATTTCTAAATGTAAAGTGATATCCCCACTAAGACATACTTGTGGCATAGGAAGTCTCTAGAAAAAAAATGAAAAAATTATAAGCCATGCCCATAGACAATACTCAGCAAAAACAGAGTGTGGAAAGACAAGACGATGAAGCTAATCTTAGTCATGGTAGAGAGTGGAGAAAATTTGAGAATTATGTGCACTCAGAAAAACCCTGTATGTGCAACAGTTCATACTGAGGTAGCCTGATTGAAAGTATTTCTCTTAATATTCTATTATAGCACTTGTATTACCTGCCCATGGTCTCAAAAGAACTTTCACCCAACAATTTTAGTCCGGCTCACACAATGTCCATTTATCTTTCTGAGCCATATTCATTTCACAGTGGTGATGCAACTGATTACAGAATCAGTTAATTTGAAAGAAATACAGCATAAGTACAGTGAATCATGAAATGTTTTTATTACATTTTTAGATTCTCATTTCCTTTGCTCATGGTCCTGTGGGAGACTTAAGCAGTAATATAGTTTTGATTTCTTTTTTCCACATTCCTTGCCCATGAGAAGGCAATCTTCCATTTATTGTCTTTATTTAGTACATTCTGATGGTTTTAAGAAATCAGGGGTTCACGCAGTGATAATTTATTGAGCATCTACTAAGTGTACAGCACTCAATTAGGTGTTAATTTGACATTTTCATTTCTTTCAAATTTGGTTATTTACTGATTTTTAAAGAATGGATATTAAGGTAGACTAGAATGAAGAGTTTTGTTTTCTTTACCAGTTGTTTGCGGCTTATATTAATATGGATTGAACAATGAAATTTGCTGTCTCCACACCATCTACCCTTCAGACTTTTAAAGGCACTACTATAGAATTAAAATTAATAGATCCTTCCTATCGGCCAAACTCATGGATTGGAGGCACTTACTTCAGAATAATGTTGGCTTCTAGTGAATTGAATAGATTTGTATAGAAATTCTGTTTTCAGAAATAGAACCAGAGTTTGGATTTAATTGTCCCCCGAAGATCTGCTTGAAAAATTTGCCCCAGGCCTGCTTTGCCCTTTTTCCCAAGTCATCCCAGAATTACCACTTTTTTTTTTTTCTGCTTGGCTTTCATAAAGGTAAGAAGGGCAAACTTGGTCTGTTTTGCAGTGCCACTATTTTTACCTTCCATGAAAAATCTTACCCTCCCCCCTCCCCCCCCACCTTCCGCCCATTCCCACTGCCTTGCATAGACAGGACAGACAGAGTGAATGTGAAGATGAATTCAAGGACAGTGCTAATGTCCCTCACCTGCCCTTAGCCACAAGATTTTTTTCTTTTTTGCATGAAATTAGAAGTTCATATTAACTGCTCAACTTTCAAACTTTAATGGAGAAGCCAGTCATTATTCTTCCGTGGTATGATCAGTCAATTAAGCTTGTATTATGCATCCTGTCTTAATATTTCCCTTCTTTTAGCTTCTCCCCAACCCCAGAGATCAGTTTCTCTGCATGTGTCAAACTTCCTTTTCTCTCCTCATATTTCATTCTTCCAGGATCTGTAAACTGTCCAAGTTCTCATAGCTCACTTAAAAATGGATCGAGTCCAGAGGGACCAGTGCCGACTTCTCGTTAATCTATGAGTTTCAAATTCACAGACTTGCACCAAGAGAGGTGGAAGAGGAGGAAAAAAAAAAAGAAAAGAGTAAGCTCACATCTCCAGGAGAGCAAGGCCCTGCTCTGTTTCTGTGGCAGGATTGTTACCTCTAAGTTCCACTCTCTCCAAGGTGAATTCTGAGCTGAGTGGTAGAGGGATAAGTCAAGTTGAATCCAGAGAAGTGAGGCAAGTATTTGCCTAGGACCCTGTGATTTAGCTTGCTGATCAAGGAAGAACATGTATATTCGCTGAATTCCCAGGCATTTCAGCCCTCAAGGAAGAGGATTAGGAGTATCCAAGGGTATTGACCTGACTGTGTGGTGAATTATAACTAGAGTCTGTTTTAACTAGCACAGCTTGAGTTTCATACTTGAAGTACAGCTTAAATCAAAATACTCTCCACCATATTCTGGTGGGAAATTTGTTAAATGTTAAAGTCTAATCTGAAAGCAAACATAGCTTTAAATAAAACTATGCAACGTCATTTAATAGTGTTTATAACTTGAGTGACGAGTGTCTGGACCTAATAACCCTGATAGGAAGAAGGCATTCCGCGGCTCTCCTTTCCAATCTGGACCTGTCTGGAAGCGTTTGTTTGTACTAAGTTTCCCAGTCTAAAAGTCTGTGTCATTGTTTAGATTCTGCCTGAATAAACAGGCAGAATGATAAACTTCCTCTGCAGGTGAGGTTTATATCTTTTGAACCAGACCATAGCCTCTAAGCTATGGCTTTCCTGTCCAGAGCCTGCATAATCAGTTTTGCAAATATTTTTGGGAGGCCCTACTATGTGCCCAGGCCAGTACTGTGTACTTGTAGGCATAATGATGCCAAGGATACATAGCCCCTAAGGAAACTGTGGTCACTTTGGGAAACTGAATCTGACACACATGAAATAAGATGCTCATTTAGTAAAATCCTTAAGTAAATATAGTCAAATTTCATGATGTCAATGTCATATTCAGCTCAAGCAGATATTATACACTTGGCAATCAGGAAGAGGAAAAGTGAGTCTTGGCTTTAGTTATTAGGGGACAGTTTGATGAAATAAATTGGATTTGAGATGGTCTGTGCAAATGTGTTCAATTTGGGGAGCCAGATTTTATACTTGATCTTAGCCAAAAGGCCAAGAAGCGACAGGTGCTGGATTTTAAAAGAGCAACCAATAAAATTAGCATAGATTTCTCATCCATCCCCACAACTCTGGGCAGGGGCCTGAACCAAGGGTCCCCTAGTTCATCAGCGCTCCCAAAAACTCTTATTTTCTGAATATGCTGTAAAGATACCATTTTCTCTGTATACATGAATGAATAATGTTAATAGTACCAAATTAGAGGGTTTTTGGATGGCCAAGGGTCTTAAGACCAGGTCCTATGAGGAATAGTTGAAGGACGGCAGCGCATGAGCTCAGGGCTGAGAAGTTTAAGGACAAACATAATACAGATTTTCAAACATTGCAAAAACTGTTCTGTTACAGAACAAGTTAATTTGTTACAGATCAATCTAGGGTGCAAAGTTGGGCCTGTTGAGTGGATGCACCAGGGAGCATACAAGGATTTAGCTCAAATAAGAGGTTTTGCACACTTAAAATGCCTGACAGAGCAACTGTGTTTCAGATCAGTGAGTTCCTCATCGCTGAAAGTGTGACAGAGAAGTTGGGTGTCTACAATGCCGGCTGTGTGGAGAGGGTGGCAGGATTGGACCAAGTGGGCTGCAGGGTTCTTTTCAACTCTAGTATCTTGATTACTGGGTGTGTATTTAGGAAACCCAGGAAGAAGAAATATGGTGGTTTTCTAGGCAGAGGTAACTACAGGGCAGACAACACCTTTGGGGACCAATGAGGAGAACTGGAGATGTCCTGTGTTAGGGGTGTGCTCAGGAATGACAAAGGCACGAGTGGATGATAGAGAACTTTAAATATTCTGGTAGTCAATGGGGAGCCATCATGCTTCCCGTCCTGGGGAAGGATATGATAAAAGTCAGTGTTTGAGGAAGTTGTGCTTTCTATTCTGTGCTAGAGAGATGTAGGAGAGAGAGATAGATAGATAGATAGATAGACAGACAGACAGACAGACAGACAGAGATAGATAGAGATTGGTTTCAGGCAGGGAGGCTATATAGGGACTTTCTCATTTTCTTCCATCTTACCTGTGCTGTGGTGGGGGCAATGGAAACAGAAAAAGGGGGCAAAATCAGAATTTAATGGAAGGACTAATACCAGTTTCTTTGAAAATGGCTCTGAAATAGGATTCTCCTAATTCTTAATTGAGAGTTAATGTGGTTGCTTTTTAGATCAGTAGACCACAATAAAGAATTTGCATTTTGGTCTACCACTCCAGCCAACCAGTGACCTGAGACAAGTCATTAAAATTCCTCATATTCTAATTTCCTAGTTGTGTCATTGCAGCGAGACAGAACGTTTATAAAGCATTCATAGTCCTAGATGAAAGGTGCCGCGATATATTAATATCATACTATGATTATTTTGTTATCGTGGTTATTGTTCTTAGTTACAATGATGAGGCAATTTCATATATCCTGCCTTAGGGATATTTTTGTCTTCCAGCAGGGTTCTGAAAATGCCTTTTCTGTAAGGTATTCTTTAAAAACACTGGCAAATCTTTCAAATCTTTGTTTCAATATTGGTACATCAAGGGAAAGTGAAACATATGTAATATTCAAGATTATCACTCATTTCTCCCTCAATCTAATATCTAGAATATATTGAAAATACATTGTCCTCATTTATTTACAAGAAGCTATAATGATTTAGATTGGTGCTGTCCTGGGGTATTGATGTTTTTTTCTGTGGAATTCTCTGAACAGGGCTTTCCTGAAAAGAATACATTAAGACTGTCAGAATCATTCTTTTCAGCACACTAAGCTTTGCAGATGCCCTTTGTTGAGGAAAAAGAAAATGCATTATTCTGAAAGTCCTTCTGATCTTAAGGAAAACTGAAAATATCAAATGTTCTTCTTTCATTTGAACTTCTCTACAAGAAAATCCCAGAAATTTTTATTTTCTGGACTAAGATAATTTAGAGTTTACGGTATTTTAAAACATGAGATTAGAAATGTGCTGAAGAATAATGAACTTTTAACATGCATTTACTGAAAGGAAAACTTCCTTTGCCCTTGAAAAGCAGAAACCATAGAGCCCCTTTCTATTTTCTATTTCATACTTTTTTGCTCCTGAACATTTCCCTGAGTGAAGTGACGTGTCTGGCATAATTATCCTGGAATATAATTACTTAACGTGTGTCAGGAAGACATACTTCAGATATGTATTGAGCTCTGGTTGGCTGGGTCCTGCACAAGACCATGTTTTTTCAGGATTGCAAAACCAACTACCAAGCATTGGGAAAAGAGGAAAGGAGGATATCCCCTTCCAATGAGTTGGTTTCATAGTTTAGAAATCCGTTTCGTGCTTGCACTGGCAGTGCTTGAGGTCGAGAGAGAATTTATAGGGGCTTATAAAATGTGTTGCCCTTTGTACCTAAAGCCACAGACCTGCTGTTAATAGGACATGGACCCGAAGTTTTTCTGGTGGTAAAATTTATAAAGCCAAACAGTAACCTCTTTGGGAAGTTCCTCAAAGACAGGACTGAGTCTGTTAACGTCTATTTGTATAATGTCTAGCACGGGGCCACAGGTTGACAAGCCCTTACAAATGTCTTTGTTGTTGATGGTTGAAACTGGGAGTTCAGTGGGTTTGTTTACCATGAGAGATAGGAGGAGAGCTCGTAGAGGGGGAGGGAAAAGATAGATGGGCAGGTCAAGGACATATTTTGGCAGGTGTTACTACTATTCTTTAAGAAAACGAAAAAAATGGCTCAAGTGATCTTCCAAGAGCCTCCTGGCTCTGTGCTAGGAAACCGGTTCCTGGTTTGAAGGTTATCTGAGATGTTCGTTGTGATTAGAATGCAAAAGGTCATTTGTGGCTGAATTCTACCTTGGCTTTACTGTCGGCCTACGCTGCTTCATGTTTTAGTTCAGGCCCTCCACACTTTCTTTCCTCCCTCTCTCCCTTTCTTTTTCCCTCAATTACTACTTATTTGTGCCTGTTTCTCTTCTAGGTGGTAATGATCTCCCTCTTTTCCATCTCCTGTCTGGGGACCATTTAGGGAAGGTGGAAGTACTTCTAACCAGCATTTTCATATGTGGGGACGTTGAGGCTTGCTTACGGACAGAAAACAGGACATTTTGTAATGTGCGTATTGCGTTTTCTTCCACATATAGTACAAATGGACCATCCTGTCCATAGGATGAATATAAACTGTAGAACTATTGCAGTTGATTGTTATTGTTTAGAATGTATTCATCTAAAGCAATTTTGTTGAGAAAAATTTCTCAATTTGGGAAAAAATGGAGATTAGAATCCAGTTTGCAATTGTTACGTTGTTGAGTTATTCCTGAATTAGCAAGAAAAATGAAGAAAATCTTCTCTCAGGTAGTATGTTGCAACTGAACTGAAATTCTGCTCTGCACAAATGTGCTTGTGAAAAGTTAAAGTAATTTAGAATTAAAAAGCCTGTATGTTGCTAAGTTAATAGTTAACCTCCTTCTGGGTTTTACAGAAAAGATGATCTATAGTAGAAGGAAGAAAAGATACATGCGTACAAAGTATATGGTGTGTTATGCTTTTTAAAAACTTGGCATGCAAAAATTACTGCGATTTTAGGTACATATTCTTATTTTAAAAACGTTCTTTTTCATTTGCTACATAGAACTCTGTTCGCTGAGGACTTTTACTTTGTATATTGATCAACAGGCACACTTTCTACTAAGAAGCAGGCCTCCAACCTGATTTTGTCTCTGTCCTAAGTATAGTCATGCTTAGTGCGATTTTAACTTTGTCTTACACTCTGGATTTCAGTGGAGCCCTTGTAGCCACACGTAGAAAATGTCACCCCTCGCAGGTTCTCATCCGTTGGTGGGATGGCATCCTTCAGTTCCAGCCTGTTTGTTCCCAGCACCAGGTTGTTGTGCCCTTTGCATCTGCAGGGGTCCAGTGACCTTCGTCAGTGGTGACCCTCCTCGAATCTGGTTTTGCTTCCAGGTTAAAGTGACACTACACTCCGGCTTGCCCAGCACACTCTCATTGCACACCCACTGTCCCAGTATAATTATTTGAAGCACCTCTTCCATTCTCCTGGTTTATTCATGACTTACCTCAGGTATTATTAGTAGGGAGAGACCAGTTCAAGTCGGGTGTTACTTTATACCCAATACTGTTGTTTTGGGGAAGAGAAACCATTGTTGTTAGTAACTTAGTAACAATGGCTCTATATTAATAGGTTTCTATCTGGGAAGTGGGTATCAATTATTCATTTAATCGATATTTATTCATCACCTATCTTGTGGCCAGTACAGTTCTAGGTATTGGGAACATAGAAGTGAAGAAAACAGTCACTGCCCTCAGGAAGCTTATGTTTTGGTAGGGGAGACTGGCAATCATGAAAAAAAGATAAAATTTAATGTTAGGTAATAATAATTGCCATAAAGAAATAAAACAGAGTGTGGGGATAGAGATGTTGCCAGAAGTGCTGTTTTAGACGGATGTCACAGACAACTTCTGAGCAAGCGACATTTGAACCATCATCATAGTCATCTCAGATGGATCCTGTACAACAGGGAAGGCCTCCCTGAATTACCTGAAATAATCCCAGAGGGGCCTGGAACCTTGCCAGGGAAAGGACA
Organism: Rhinolophus sinicus; assembly: GCF_036562045.2. Taxonomy (NCBI): domain Eukaryota; kingdom Metazoa; phylum Chordata; class Mammalia; order Chiroptera; family Rhinolophidae; genus Rhinolophus; species Rhinolophus sinicus. Next base: position 58,331,733 of record NC_133756.1, on the reverse strand, counting down.
GTGATTAGCACCAATGCTATGTAATTTGTTTTGTGTTTTGTCTTCAACTGCTATGAGCTTGCTTTCTACATCTTATCTCCAGGCTCAACAATCCCACCATTTGTTTACTTGGTGTGATACCCACGTCACATTTTCAGTCAATTTCAAAGTTCTGAGAGCTATGGAGAGAGGTGTGCATTTTTGAACATGGCGCAGCAACACTACTGAATGTGTCCTGAGGCTGTTTCCTGTCAGTCACGTGGCTGTGTAGGGAGGCATTCTGGGAAGTTCTTTCTATGTGCCAAGTCTTAGTTCAGAGCTTCCTGCCATCTGAGAGGATTGCAACACTTCCTGAAGCTTATAGTGAAGGGAAATGGGCTCCTATATCCAGAACCTTCAGATTTAAGTGTTTGCCAAGTGCTTTGCAATCTGCCTTTCCATAATTCTCTCATGTCTGTGATGGGGTTTATCATGCTGGTACAGCACTTTATTGCATAATGTCGGGACAGATGGAGGTGGCAGAATGGAGCAGAAGAGCAAGAAATGACACTTAGCTGTGAGCTCTTTATAAGGATGGTCTGTCTGTGAGCTTCCTGTGGGGAAAAACATGTGACTGGCACATGGTATTGGCTTTCATTAAAAGTTGTGGCGTAAATAAGCTACACAAGGTGAGGGTGAGCTGCTTTTTATCTGAAAAGTTTTGAATACAATTATATTTCATATTAAGAGATCCTGTTGTTAAAGAGGAATTCTATTTCATACTCTTTTGCAGGGCAAATTTTCCTGATCTGGATTTTGTAATGAATTTTAAAGATATGGCATTTAAAAATTTTTGGTAAATGAAGAAAGCGTGAGTGGTGAGGTAGCCACTATATGGTGGGTCGGGGTTTGAATTGCTGACAGTATCTTGGATCCTATAACTGATTGGTCTGCGCCTATGTCCACGTGTCCACCCGTCCATCCGTCTTCCCATTCATGTTTGTCATGTAGGAAGTGGTTCTATGACTTACCAGTAGTGTGGTTACTCATCTCACTTGGACTCAGTTGTCTTACCTATAGAATAATAGGTATTGTTTAGATTAGTTAAAGGATTCTGTTAATTCTAGAATCCTGAAGAGTCTTACAGTTTGATTATGTGCAAGACATTGGAAACAATACAAACATGAATTAAACGTGGGTCCCACCTCCAAAAAGCACACAGTCTAGTAGGTGTGCTGACATATGGAGGGCTAGTAGTAATGCAATTAGAATGTGATCAGGAACCAAACACAGCTACAGTGAAATTGGGGGGAGAATTTGGAGACGGGGGTGGGGGGGTTATTTTTGGCTGCAGGTGTTAAGGGATGCTTGAGGGCTGGAGGAAGGTGGCATTTAGTTTGGAGGGAAGTGACACTTATTAGGTTGATGAGCGTCAGTCGATTATCATCCTCCTCCCATTTAAATTTCACAATGAGATAGGCTTTATTATCTCCATTTAGCAGATGAAGAAACTGAGGCAGGGAATAAGAGTAAGTAACTTGTCCAAAGCCTCCAGGCTGTTCAGCCACAGAACTGTGATTGAGAAGGAGGCCTGTTCACCCCATTTCATCCTTCTGTCTTAAAGGTTGAGGCAGTAAAGCAGTGAGGGAGCAGGACAACTCAGGTGAGTAAAATACCACCTTCACTGGCACGACCTGGTGGAAGTGCCTGTGTCCCTGAGGAATAGCAGGAACATCAGGGGACCTGGGGCACTGTGCGCCCCAATGCTAATGGTAGAAACGGAGCCTGGGAAGGCAGTTTGGGGTTCCTAGGAGAGGCTCCCAGCATCTGGCCCTCAGGTCTTTATTTGGCCCAAATGGAGATTTTGTGTGGGGACAGACATGATTAGAAGAATACATTTCAGGATGTTTATGACTGTGAGACTTCATTATGATTGTAACATGCTTTCATCTACCTCAGCAATTCAGTGTGATGCTGAGGAAACTCCTCCCAATGTGTCCTGCTGTCTAAGCCCTTGAGAGTTTCATCCAGGGTTTTACACTAAGGAGCACACAGCCCTGGCTCCACCAGTCTGAACATCAGCACTTTTTAAATCCGCTGCTCAGTTTTTGGGATTTTGCGAAGAAAATTCCTTCATCTTGCCCCTCTCTGCTGTTCCCTCGACTTTAACCTATTTTCTGCTATTTCAATACTTCTTTTGCTCAATAAACAAATAATTAGCACTCCTTTGGTTTTGCTAGTGCAAAATATACCATAATATTTAGATTAAAACAGTGTAATTACTACACTAGAAAAATATATCCCCGGTTACATGATGAATTCCTCATTTTCCTTTTTATTCGTGGTATCCTGGGGTGGCCTACTGGAGAAAAAAATACTATTTGATTCTCCCTGGGTGGTCAGACAGGACTTGTAAAGACTCTTGTTTGTTTTGTGTTGAGGCTTCAAAGGCATGCAGGCTTCCCTACATAAAGATGTACTAAGAAAATAGGGATTTTTTTTGAAACTGCGATGTATAAAGAGAAATTCAGAGCCACCGTCTTCCTTCAGAACTACAAGCTAATGTGATTAGAGGGCCCCCTTTCACCACTCAGCTTTGTTATTTCTACCTCTGGTCATTACCACCAGTCTTATGGGGAAATTTGTATTATAAAAGCTATATCCACCTGTGTTGTTTTTTTTCACCGTCACACAAACATGTACTTTAATTCTTAAAACCACATTTATTATTGAGCAAAGTTAGATTTTTTTTTTTTTTTTAAGATCTAAGAAATCTGGTGTGTGTGTGTGTGAGAGAGAGAGAGAGAGAAAGATATTCAGGATGCTGCCTGAACATGTTTCAGGCCACGTGCTCTGCACATTCCAATTAGTAAGGCCCTCCTGCTGTGGTGTGGGAGAAAAGTTTGGAATGGGGTTAGGGCTGGCTAAATGTAGTCTACTTTTTAATGCTGTCTTTACTGAACTCCCTCATTAGCACCTCCAGGTCAGCTGGTTCCGTGTGCACAGTTGGTCTTTTCTGCCTTGCATAGTGTGTATCCACCATTTTATTTACCCATGCTTATTTTCTCCATTTCATAAAATTAATTGTACTTGATGGGGGAGGTTGATAGTGCTGAATTATTTTAGGCTTGGCAGGAACAGAGCAGCTGAGTCGTGGATCAGACGAGTGATCTAATAGGCTGTCTTGCCATCTGATTCATGAGACGAATGTGTGTAGCCAATTACATGAACCCCTATATAAGAGAAAGATGACCTTGAGCCCCTGTGAGCCAGACAGTTGCTTTAGGCAACTGCCGTCTTTCCCCGAAAATAAGACCTAGCTGGACCATCAACTCTACTGCATCTTTTGGAGAAAAAATTAATGTAAGCCCAGGTCTTATTTTAATATAATATAAGACAGGGTCTACTATAATGCAATATAATATAATATAATATAATATAATATAATATAATATAATATAATATAATATAATATAATATAATAATATAATACCCGGTGTTACATTAATTTTTGCTCCAGAAGATGCCTTAGAGCTGATGGTCCAGCAAGGTCTTATTTTCAGGGAGACATGGTGTGTTCACCTACTGAAGCTGCTCCACCTTCTTGGTATAACAGGAATGTAGTATATTGCTTAACCCGTACAAAATTATTTCTTCTTAAAAAAAATAGTCACTATGTGAAATAGTTGAACTTGCCATGACTTGCCCAAAACTTTGCTTTTGGAATGAGGTGCTTAGAAAATAAGTATTTTGGGGGTATAACCTTTAAAAGAGAGCAAAACCTCCAAGCTTCTTCCTTATTGTGTCCAGACATAACCTGTTGTTATAGACTATTTTTTAAATGAGAAATGTTAGAGAAAGGAAAATACATTTTTTTGAATAAGGAAATTAGAGATATTATAAGCTAATTTTGCTGGATATTGTATTGGGCAATTTTTTGTAGATAAATACATTCTCACAAAATACCAGAATTTTTAAAAAGATAAATCTGGGTGCAGGAAACAAACTTAACCCTTGATAACATCTTGCTTATCTTTTTAAGTCCTGGAGTCAAAGTTCGCCATGGCTTTGATGTGACCCTACCAGTAATGGGCTGGCACTCTGTAAATCGCCCACGGTGTAGTGGGAAACACTTCCCCCTTGGGGTCAGCCAGCTCCTGGTTTTGATCTATGGCTCTGCTACTGCTAGTTCTATGACCTTGGACAAGTTACTGCACAAACTCAGCCAGTCTCTTTGTCCACAGCCTTCTCTTGCTATTGAGACCAACCTTACAAAACGGTTTTGGAGGTTGCATGAAATAAGCTACAGAAAATCACTATCTAGGGTCTAGCATGTGTGTTCGTGTTTGTTCCCTTTCTTTCGTTCTGATTCCATCCCCAGGGTGAGTATGTGTTCAAGTGTAGAAATATTCTGTTAGCTTTGGGAGTCACTATGGAGAACATCTAAAACATTTCATTTTCCAGATAATGAAGTCTAGGCCCACAAAAAATGAGTGACGTGCTTGCAGTGCCCTAGAATAGGAGTAGCAGAGCTGGTGGTAAAACCATGCCTCGCTGGATGCTTCCAGCTTTCTCCAGGTGGAGGGAGGCCTTAGCATTTTGTAGCAAGTTCCTGGCCTGGCTCCAGAGCAATCAAGGCCAGTGTTAAAGGTATAATTTAATAAACAATCAACTTTCGAAAATTTCCAGTAGGATCCTACAAGGTAGACAGAGCTGTCTACTGAAACTTTACTGTGTCCTTCAGTATACTCTTACAACTTTTGACTCAGTTTCCCTTTCTCTCCTAGTACTCAGGATACTACAGAAGCGTTAACACCCAGCATGTTCAGTTCAGGTAAGAGACTGTGGATGGGGAAGCTTTCCAGATAAAGGCTCAAACTGCTTCTCTTTGTGGCTACAGCCTGGTGCTTGCTCTTTCCTGGGCTGCTCCAAAGATCCTAATGGTCACCCTTCCCCTGGTTCTTTTCCTGGCCTCCTTAGAGGGAGGTGCATGGCAGATGTCAACTCTCTATCCTTTGTGTTTTAATCTTTTTTTCAATGTGTATCTCTTAAAGATAAGAACTCTTTGTGTTTTGAAACAAATACGATACTATTTTCACACCTAAAACAAGAGTTAACAATAATTCATTCAAATCAAGTATCCAGTTAATGTTGAATACTCCCCTTGTAGAGACAGATACTGTAAAATCAGATCTCTTAGGGATGTGATATACAGCATGATGACTGTAGTTAATTCTGCTGTGTGGTATATTTGAAAGTTGTTAAGAGTAGATTCCAAGAGTTTTCACCAAGAAAAAAACATTCCCCCCCCCCTTTTTTTCTAAAGTATCATTATGTGGTACACTTTAAGCTTATATAGTGCTGTATGTTAATTATATCTGAATAAAACAGGAAAAATAAAAGCACATCTCTATGTGGTATTTCACATATTCGAAGGTACCAGAAGTTTAGTCTAGAGTAGTGGTTCTCAAGGTGTGGTCCTGAGATCAACAACATCAGCATTGTCTGTCTGGAAACTTGTCAGAAATGCAAATAGTTGGACCTTACCCCAGATGGACTAAATAAACGACTGTGGGATGGGGGTGTTTTAACAGGCCCTCCAGGTGATTCCAATGCGTACCCTGTTTCCCCGAAAATAAGACCTAGACAGACAATCAGCTCTAATGAGTCTTTTGGAGCAAAAATTAATATAAGACTTGGTCTTACAGTAAAATAAGACCGGGTCTTATATAAAGTCTTGCTCCAAAAGACTCATTAGAGCTGATTGTCCAGCTAGGTCTTATTTTCGGGGAAACACACACGGTAGTAGAGTTAAGGAACCACCAGTCTCTACACACCCTATTTTACACTTGTCTTTGTGTTTAACACAGCAACATGTACTGAGACTCAAAATCCTTACCCCTGGTCACTGTGATATACTAAGAAATATATATTTTGGTATTTGTCCCTGTGTCGTGACCAGAGTTCCTAAAAACCTTGTAATTTCCTAAGAGCAATAGGAGTATCTTTTGTTCTAATATTTATTGCCCCTGCTCCTGAAACAACTCTGGAGTGTTGAAGGTAAAAGAACCATCTTTTGTTATTCAAAACAAGTCCCTTTCAACTACACCTGAGTTTCTGTTACTGCGTTGACTTTTGGAAACCCCTAAATAAGGGAGTCTGGTTGCCAGGGGAAACAACCTGTGATTAGAGGATTGGCACTTTCAGGGAAGGCTGGAGGTTGAGTTAATCACCAGTGGCCAATCATTTAATCAATTATGCCTACTTAATTGCCCTATAAAATGAGGTTTGGAAAACTTCTGGTTCCATAAGAAGGGGTTTGGAGCACTTCCGGTTGAACTGGCGCTTGGAAGCTCTGCATACCTTGCCCTAGGAGCTTTCCGTCAGGCTGTTCCTGAGTTCTATTCTTTATAATAAACCAGTAATCTGGTAAGTAAACTGTTTTCCTGAGTTCTGAGAGCTGTTTTAGTAAATTATAGAACCAGAGGAAGGGGCTGTAGGGACACCTGATTTATAGCTGGTTGATCGGACGTACTGGGTGATAACCTGGATTTGCAGTTGGCATCTGAAGTAGGGAGCAGTCTTGTGAGACTGAGCCCTTAACCAGTGGGGTTTGTGCTCACTTTGGACAGTGAGTGTCAGAATTGAATTACATTGTAGGACACCCACTCAGTGTCTGTCAAAAATTGGAGGATTGCTTGGTGTGAAAAAGAAACATATATTTGGTGTCAGAAGGAATAAAGGAAAACGGGAATGGAGGAGAACGGGAGTTTTTGCTCTTTGATTACCGATATGGAGCCAAGCCTTTCCTTGTCTTTTGGGGCTTATCCCAAGCCTGCTCCACCTCTGCCTGTGGAGAGCCTTCAACTTAGCCTGCTGCCGCATTCGGAAGGTTGTGTGCAGCTGGGCTGGAGGTCATGGTCAGGACTTCCTGGGACAGGGCAGACTGAGTGAAGTTGGAGATATAATGTATTTCCTAGAGAAATTATGCACTTCTTTTTAAAAGTGCATACAGGCATACTTTGGCGATATTGCGGGTTGGGCTCCAGACTACCATGATAAAGGGACTATGGCAATAAAGTGCGGTATAATCTTTTTTGCTGGGGAGCGTCTTGCCTTCCCTTTGTAAAAAACTAAACACCTGTGAAGCGCAATAAAGCGAAGCAGAATAAAAAGAGGTATGCCTACAGTTCTAAGGGTGTGGTTCTCAACCAATGCCTGCACAGTGGACTCACCTGGGTGGCTTAAAAAACACTGTCAACTGGTCTGACCCCAAGAGATTCCAGTTCCAGTTGAGTTGGAGGTGTGTGTGGGTTGGGGTAGGTGGTGAAAGGGGTGGGGTCCCAGCCTTAGCATGGCTCAAAGGCTCTCCTGATGATTCTAACTGCAATCATGGTTCAGAACCACTAGACTTGTGTTTGTTTGAGATTCAGATGAGAAATAACTGAAAATATCTTGCAAGAGTGCACTCTTGGGAGTCTTACGCTGCACGTCAGTTAAGTGCTTTCATTAGCTATTAGTGACAATATGGGGGGTATTTTTCTGCTATCTATATAGCCTTTTCTGTTTGTTGCTTTGTTTTTCGCAGGCACAGATATGTTGCACAATATATCTGGCCAGTTTTAGGTAAGGAGATTTGACTACCATTTGTCTACCCAACTGTAGGTGTCTTAAAGGGGGAATATGTGTTTCTATAGCTGGCAAGTGACCTCCCACCTCACCTCGGCAGATCCTTTCATGTAAGTAGATACAGCTCCAGGAAGCGAAATTAGAGAGACTGATGTTACATCTTGCAGTGTGAGGCATTTTAATTTTTCTAATAGTATCAGTGGGGCCAGAACCTTCCTTGCAGTCCCGAAGTAATGGAAAGGAAAGATTGAGCTGTATTTGTTGGTTGAGTGTTGAAATATTCCATGGAAAAGGGAAAGGGAAACAAGTTCTACCACTGGTTTTTCTTGGCAGGTTTTATCACCTTCCCCCCCAAGTTTCTGGCAACTGTGATTAGAAATTGACTTGCAGGATTTGCTCACACTCCTTCCCAAGACATCTTTTGCTTGCTTGCTGCTGACTAGCAGTAGTTAATTTGCTATCTCTCACATGTGTTATCCAAAAATCACAGAACTCATTAGAAATAAACAGCATGAACTTGGTCCTCACATTTAGAGGATTAGCCAGATGTAAATCTAAGTTGCACTTGGGAGGTTTTGTGGGCCTCATTTAAAAATAAATAGAACTCTAGCCTTGAGTAGAAACAGATTTTTTTTTTTTTTTAAATGAAATATCTTACTGGAAAACAAATTTTATTTTTCCAATAAAAAATATGGGGAGGAGGTAAGCTTTTCTGGACGCCAGCGCTTATTTTATTCCATGCCCTTTACTTCTGCTTGCTGAAGGCAGATGTGGCAGAAATAAAGACCCAATTTTATTTTCCAAACTGGGAAAAAATTGAATCAATTCAGGAATTTATTCTTAATTGACAGCAGACCTTTAAAACCTGATTGGTCACGGTTGATTATTTAATGTGCCTTTTAGGAAAACAAATATACATTTATGTGTTTCCCAAACCATGTAGACTCAACACAACATAAGCAGGTTATTGAGGTATTGGTCTTGAGAATCTCTAATTTTTAGAGCTTTTAAAAAACATTTCTTGCTAAGAGAAATTGAAGAGCTATTTTTCATGTGATTGTAATACATGATTTATGTGATTAGAAAATTTCTGTTTTCTATTGATATGCAAACTCACTGCCAGCAATACCAAATATTCATCTGCCACCTGTTTTTAATTCCAGCAAAACCTATAATTAGAATGAAATGAAAAATACCTTACCTTTGAAGAATCAGAAAAATAATTCAAATATATTGAAACGTTTTTGTTTATCCTTCCAGATCATACTAAATCAGATGAGTATACAAATGCCAAGGGGTTGACTCTACAGGTAGTGATTATATTTCATGCAGACATATAAATTGAGTTAAAGATCTTCTAGAGACATCCCCATGAGCTGATTTTGATCATTCTGGTTTCTAGCACTCCCCAACTTTCACAATTATATGTCACACTACCTTCTGTTTTCTATTTATTTATTATAACAGTGACTATAACTTGCCATAGAAAAGCATAGGCTTTATCAGAACCAGTACAGGACTTTCACCTGTCCTGTCCATCTTTCTGCCCATGAAATCATTCATTTTTTATTCTTGTTCAATCCTGAGATCAGGATTACAGTGTACATTCCTACTGTTTTCTAGGGACAAAGATAGTTTGCCCGGGTAGCTTTTCTTGAGTGTTTCAAAAGAAAGAGATGGTCAGATCTGCAGCAGACTGGCTTTTCAGGATGGAACCTACGTCACTGAAGGTGTGTCACGAGGGGAGTAGTATAATAGTTTACTGATCTTCCTTACTTCCCAAGAGCTACTCACCCCTTCCAAGCACTTTAGTAGCAAGGTACTATAAAATGTCAGTAATTAAGGCTACAGGGAAGGGGAAAGAGAGAAAAGTGAAATATCAGAAGCAAGCAGTGCTATCCATATTCATATCATGTCCATAGGACCTGAGAAATGGATATTGAAGTGGCAGAACCAGACTGCCTCTTCGTTCCTATGAACTAATTAAATGTGTTTTCACTTAAAAAGGATAACAATGTTAGATCTTAATGGGATTAACCTAACTGAAATTTATTAGGAATTGCTTTGACAGTAAAGATTATGGATGACTTAAGTTCCATTTTGAGATTGTAGCTTTGATTCCTGTAATTTTTGCTATTGCTGCTCTGCCGGAGATACAGTTACCAACAAAACTTGAGTGTGGTGTGATTGAGACTAGGAATATGATTAGAGTTTGAATATTTTTCTCTTTTTTTTGATGATTAATTTTTACTTTATTTTCATATGAAAGTGAGGTCTCTTTAGCTAAAACAAAGGCGCGTACCCCCAACTTTCAAAAAATAATAAAAGCAATGGTGATAGTACCTTAGGCTCTATCTTGCTCAGAATTATCTAGATGAAACGTTTCTTCACCGTAAATTCATTGACAACTACCTATTCCTCCTTTTTCTGTGTATGTGTTGCAGGAGCTCAATATTTTTTTATTGTGGTGAAATATACATAGCATAAAACTTACCATTTTTAATCATGTTGAGCATACAGTTCAGTAGTATTCAGTGCACTCATATTATTGTGAAACCTTTATCACTATCCATTTCCACAACTTTTTCATCTTCTCCAACTGAACCGCTGTAACCACGGACTCCGCATTCTACCCTCCCTCCAGACCCTGGCAATTACCGTTCTACCTTAATTCTATGAATTTGACTATTCTAGATATCTCATAAGTGGAATCATAGAGTATTTCTTTTTGTGACTGGCTTATTTCACTTAGCATAATGTTCTCAAGGTTCATTTATGTTGTAGCATGTATCACAATTTCCTTTTTAGGACAGAATAATATTCCATTTTATGTATATGTCACATTTTGTTTATCCGTTCATCTGCAGTGAGATGAATGGGTTTCTTCTTCCTTTTGGCTACTGTGACTAATGCTAGTAAGAATATAGATATACAAATATCAGGATTCCTCTATCATTTTTTTGAATTGTTTCCCTATGAGAAATATTTCATTCTGATTATTTGATAAACACAGTGGCTGGTTTTGATACTGACTTAATGACTTAAATATTGTTGATAGCAAAGAAAGCCTTTTATGTAGCATAATTGGAGTTAGTATGTTGGGTAAGGGTTATGAAGAGTCCCCCAAAACACATGGGGACAGGTAAACAAATGGCAATAAAAGCCATTTTAGAACACACCTGACTAGACATCATGACCCACTTTCTCTGGAAAAGACCTGTTGGGATAGAATTTTTTTTTTCAATCTGATTTGTAAAGATCTGTGTTTTAGAATAACATTAGACATAACATACAAATTTTGGAATTTCATTAAAAAATGTAAAACAGCTGGAAAAATTAAACTCTCTGGTTAATCAAAATCATCAATGCAGAAAACAGTTGGGGGTTCTCTAGATAGTCAGGCTTATATCTTGGAAAGTTGATTAATAGCTCATACTGCTAGCACATACCTACCTGAAGATGGTATACTGAGGGTACCAAAAAAATGGATATACATGATTTTATGAGTATTCATCTTTTGTTATTGGTATATATTGAGTATTACAATTTTAATACAATTTTTCCATTCTTAAAATGTGTATACTTTTTATTGGCACCCTCTGTATATTCTATCCTCACATTCTTGGTGTTTTTGAAGTTTTCTCTACCTTCTAAAAACAACCTTGAGGTTATAATGCTTTCACATTCCTTAAGTTTAACTGGACCAGAGACAAGCTCCTTCCTGAGTTAATGCTGTTTATTTGGCATGTACTATATGTCAGAGTTATATGATAGCAGTAGTTAACCCTTGTTCAGTCCTTGGCATATATGAGGCACTGCTCTATGCTCTTTGTACGTGTAAGTACGTAACTTAATTTTCTCAGCATCTTAATGTGTTTGACACCAACATAACTTCATTTTACAAATGAGGAAAGTGAGACAGAGGAGTTAACATGACCAAGGACACAGGAATTGGCAGAGTTCAAGACTTGAACTCAGGCATCTGGCTTCAGACCATGTATCTTTGATCGCTATGCCACACTGACCTGGTACTTCACTGTTCATCTAACTTACGAGCTGTGTGGGCAACATTTGCTGGACAACAAATTCTTTTGCAGAGCTTTTACAGTCAGTTCTGTGTGTCTGTCTAGAAACTCATGCCATATTAAATGATCCCATAGTAGTTTAGAAGTTCAGTACCAAAGGACCAAGTTTTCTTCTGAGCACAGTGCCTTTTATTCCACCTTTAAAGGTAAACACATTTCGTAAGAAAGGAAATTAAAAAGACCATGCTTAGAAATTTTAAAAAAGAATTTATGCATTTTTATAAAAGGTGTTATTACTTCATTATGAATTTACATTTCATAAAGAATTTACTAAAAGTATTAAGAATTAGCCTTACTCAGAAATTTGGTATTAGAGAGTTTGTAAGGAATGTCTACCAGTGTCCACTTATAACTGAGAGATTGCTCTCAATGTAAGATGTTGATGTTTTCAAACTTGTAGCCACTTTCGTTTAAAAATGTGTTAAGTACCATTATTTTATATATGTTAACAAGTGGATATGAGTCTTTTTCACGGGAAGTCTTAATTCCTCTGAAAGCTAATGATGAGGTTTAAAGAGTTCATGGTATCTGCAGGAATGTTCGTTGAGCAACTGCTATGGCTGCCAGGCATTTTGCTAGATGCTGGGGATTTAAAGACAGTTAAGAAATAATTGTTACTTTTAAGGTATGCTTAACCCAATATGAGATACAGAAGTAAGACTGAGAGGAGAATTGTACATTCTGTTGAGGAATAAGGGTTGGAGAAAACTTCACTGGGCAGGAACTTGGTTTTGAAGCTTGATTAGGAGTATTATAGGAAGACAAGGGAGGGTGAGTGGTTTCAGGCAAAGGAAAAGCCCTGTAAGGGGCACTGAGATAAGACGCAGCATGGGTGAAATTATATGGTTCTTGTCCTTTTCCATCTGACTTATTTCACTTAGCGTGATCCATCCATGTTGTCGCAAATGGCAGTATTTTATCATTATTATGGCTGAGTAATATTCCACCTGTATATGTACTACATCTTTATCTGATTATCAAAGGACACTTAGGTTGTTAACATGTCTTGGCTATTGTAAATAATACTGCCATGAACATAACCCTGTTTCCCTGAAAATAAGACCTAGCCGGACAATCAGCTCTAATGCATCTTTTGGAACAAAAATTAATATAAGACCTGGTATTATACTAATATTATATTATATTATATTATATTATATTATATTATATTATATGTATTATATTATATTATATTTATTATGTTATGTTATATTATATTATATGTATTATATTATATTATATTTATTATGTTATGTTATATTATATTATGTTACATAAGACCGGGTCTTATATTATAGTAAAATAAGACCGAGTCTTATGTTAATATTTGTTCCAAAAGACACATTAGAGCTGATTGTTCAGCTAGGTCTTACTTTCGGGGAAACGCGGTAGGTGTACATATATCTTTACAGATAAGTGTTTTCAAAACTGTTGGGTAGATACACAGAAGAAGGATTGCTGGGTCATATGGTAGCTCCATTCTAAATTTTTTGAGGAACCTCGATACTGTTTTCCATAGAGGCTGCATCAATTTACATTCAGACCAGCAGTGTACAAGGGTTCTGTTTTCTTGATACGCTCTCCAGCACTTGTTATTCCTTGTCTTTTTAATGGTAGCCATTCTAACAGGTGGTACCTCATTGTGCTTTTCATTTGCATTTTACTTATAACTAGACAGACAATGATAACCATATGATCTCACTCATATGTGGGATATAAAACAGAAAGCAACAAACGAACAAACTCATAGACAAAGACAACATTATAGTGGTTACAAGAGGGGGAGGATGAAGAGGGTAAGGGAGGTCAAATGTATCGTGACAGAAGGAGACTAGACTCTGTGTGGTGAGCACATCTTGCAATATACGGATGATTTATTATAGAATTATACACCTGAAACTTATATAATATTAACCAATATTACCTCAATAAATTTAATTTTTGTTTTTTAAAATGAAGCAGCGTGGTAGTTCAGCAAACCTTAATTAAGGGAGTGTAAAGACCATGCATGGGCTTAGTTAGGCAAAAGGTTTAAAAATTACCCTTAAGTCTTCATTTTATACTCTGTAGAAAGAGAGAATTCATTTTGGTCTGTTTACTGGATTAAAAATAATGTATGTAAATTGTTCAGTAAAGAACCGGACATAGGTTTCTACATTTATATTATTTGTTATGTTAATATAATTGTTTTCATTTTTGACCTTTGACTGTTTTGAAAACTATTATATTTACATGGTTCAAAACCCAAGAAGTATAAAAATCTCCCTTCCATCTCCATGCCTCATCTCTAAATTCCTCCTTTTCAGCCCTCACAGGAAACCACTATCCTCAGTGTCTTATGTATCCTTCCATAGTCTCTTTATGCTGCACAAGGAACTATATCACCACTGTACTTCCTCCTTTTACACAAAAGGTAGCATATTACACACATTGTGCTCTACCTCCCATTTTTTTCACTTAACCATGTGTTTTTAGAGATCTTTCCATATCAGCTTATCGGTATAGTTCTCATCCTGCTTTTTTAAAAAAGTGCTAGTTTTTATTTTGCTGTAGCTTGACTCACCATCATTACAGTCGAGTTCCCATGTTCCCTTCTCTCAGTTTCCCCCAGTGGTAATCTTGCATAACCCCACAGTACATTGTCAAAACCAGGACACTGACCTTGGTACAGCACTGTCATCTCAGATAGAGTCCTTTTTTGGATTGTACCAGTTATTATATGCATTCTGTTTTTGAGGGGGTATATTTCTGTGAAATGTTATCATCCCTGTATATTCAGGTACTCATCATCACAGTCGGTGCAGAGCTTGTTCCCTCACCACAAAGGAACGCCTTTCCTGCTACTTTTTAATAGTCATACTCTTCTCTGAATCGTAACCACTGGCAAGTGCCAATTAATCAATTAATCCACACATTCTACTTTTAAGAAAAGCCAACCATATGTTATACCTTCCTTAGGGGTAAGAATCCTATTTTCAAAAAAAATTTTTTATTCCCTGCAGGCCTGAACATTTAATGGGTGTGTAATAATGACTTGTTGTAGCGCAGAGTCAAAATCAAAATAAAGCCAAGCCAAACAGAAAACTCAGAGTTGAAAAACAGATGAGTCAGGATAATTTGCTTTCAGAATAACAATAAAGTTCACTTTCTTAAATAGGAACTTCTCAATGTGCATTAAGTGATAACTTACTTCTTACAGGACTCAGTAAACATGAAAGTGTGAATGGTCAGAAACACAGCTTCTTGAAAGCGTAACTTTTCACTTCAAATCATTTTCTTTTTTTAATCATTTTTTTTGTCTTTAAGGACCTTTGTTGCAGCATGATAAGGTTTATTTTTCCTAGTTGAGTGAATGTGAGGCTGGGAGAGGGAAGAAAGCTGACAGTTACTGAGTCTAACATGCCATTTGGTTTTGTCCTCCCAACAACTCTGAGGTCAGAGTTATCATTTTACAGGAGAGATTCAGAAACTTGTCTCTCGTCAGGTTATATCAGACAAGAATCCAAACCCACGCTCATTACTACTCCATAATGATGCTTTGCTTAGGTTAAAGGTCAAGTTAGAATTCAGGTTCCCTGTCTCTTTTTTTAAATGGCGGTGGGTATGGCATTTCAGCACATTACTCACGTATAAAAGATACACACTGTAATAGTTTATAGAAATGTTTAAGGGCTTTGGAGTCAGCCAGACTTCTGTCTAAATCCCAGCTCAGCCATCCGCTAGCTTCATGCTGACTATGGACATGTTTTATTTATTGAAGCTTCATGTACTCATCTATAAGTGGAGATGCCGGTAGTTCCTCCATCGGGTTGAGGGAATTAAATGGAATAAAACACTTAGCATAGTGCCTGGTACATACCACTCATTCAATAAACAGCAGCTATTATCATATGTGAGTCTTCATTGTATGGAGTTTCCACTTCTAAAATCAAATTATGTGCAAAAGCAATGTACTGTTGATGGAATTAATATAGCTACACAGTGACTTAATTTTTTAAACTGAACAAAAATTTTAAATGTCATTTTGCCTATACAGTTTTAAAATTTATCATTAAAGTTTCTGTATCTTTAAATCTAAGGCTGCCATTCCCCTCCTCCTTCCCCCTCCCCCCCAATGTTCTTGGCTTTTGGTCTCTGAATGAGTAGCCTTTCCCAAAATGAAAAATTTGTATTTATGTGTAGGACAACTGTGGAAGAACTTTTGTAGTTCAGCTCTAAGATTCTGGTAATCTTATCCCTATTCATCTCTAGACATATTCATTACCTGAGAAATGGTGAGGCAGGCAGCTGATGAGGGTGGGTGGATGTGGTGGGTGGTGAGGGGTGCTCATTGTATCCATCTTCTGTAAGGATAAGAGATAATTAAGTGCAATCCGCAGGCATTGCCACTGCAGTCACATCCTTGGTGTTGTTCAGGGAATGTGCTTAGCTCTGCTCAGCAGGATGTTTGTTTGTTTAGGGTGAGGATTCTGTGAGAAGCGTTTGTATCACTGTGACAGACAGACTGCAGAGAGCTCTTTCCTGTGTTACAGATTGCTAGGAAATTGGATAGGACCTCCTGAGAAATGCTATCCCATGCCTTCTCTCAGGACAAGTTTGTGACATACATTAGAAGGCGGGGGGGGGGGGGGGGTGGAGAGCCGGAGGCTCCATGGGAGTGAGCTGCGATTCGCATACCATGGACATGTAATGTCTTCTATACTTAGGGACTCTGCACATAGCAACAGAGTATACTTGGCACACCATGGAAAATGTATTAATGTTCCCTCGAGAACCTCTTGGACTTCTCCAAAAGAAAAAAAAAAGAGCTTGCTTGGCAGATCTCATCAAAAGTCTAAATGATACAGTTTAATGTTGACTTATTGAGGTTGAAATCAGATGGGGATAGAACAGTGGTTCTCAAATCTGGATGCATATTAGAAGGATTTTTTTTTTAACTTTCCAGATGATTTTACTGTACAACTGGGGTTAAGAGCCACTGGGATAAGGAGAAAGCACATTGACAAAATGACAAAAGGGCAAAAACAACACCCAAGAAGAAAACCAAAATAAACCCTGCACCCTACATTGGGTGAATGGGTCCCCATATTTTCCAGTGAGGCCACTGGCCTTTTCAGTTGGCTGAAATTTCTCTCTTCACATTCTGAAAGTGGGCCCAATGGGCAGATATCCTGTTGACTGCTGTGTCCACCCAGCTTCATTTCTTGGTGTGTGGGGTACAACTGCCCTGCTTGTCTCTGGAATGAGTAGCGGATGTCCCCCTATTTACCTTTGGAATCATTATTTCAAGCCTCAGCCCTCAGGCTTTAAGCAGAAATGTGTGGAACATTCTAAGGGATATTGTGTTTAAAGCTTAATAATTTGTCTCTTTCATATAAGAGAAATAACTGTGCAGCGTGGACAAAAGCCCTCTGAGAAAACCAGGTGTTACACATTTATTCCAAATAAGTCATTCCCTCTCTTGAGCTCTCAAGTTATAATTTGGAAATCATTCTTTTACTTGTGAAAACTGGAAAGCTCCCCCCCCCATCCTTTTGATAGGAGCTGTAATAAAAGTTCCCATAGGCAAAAGTTTTTGATTTGATATGATGCAGTGGCTCTCTTTCTAGGGAAGTCCTGGAAAATGCATTGCTGGTTTCTTCCCCCCACCTCAATTGCCTGCATCTTTTATTCCCTTGAGCTTCATCTCCAAGCATGATGTCACTCACATGTCTTCAGTATATCCCAGGTCCTTTTGCAAATGGAAACTACAGAAGAAACAGAAATTGGTTGAGTGCATAAAGTATCTTTCTGATATATCCTAAAGGGTCTGTTCCAGAGGCACTGAATTCCAAAGTATTCACTGACATTTATCGTCATGCCTCAAATTATTAAATGTCTTTCTGATCACATGATGCCATGTTTTGCATAGTGTGACATATCTGTCCTTTTTTAAATGCATAGGAATTGGCAACACTCTCATTTCACTGGTGGTTTTGCTGAAGCATTATCACAAGACAGCCGGAATGATTGATGAGAGCTCTTCACAGGCAGGGAAATGCTGCCAGCTTGCTTTCTGTTTTGTCTTACGTAGAGTTTTGCTCCCATTTTCTTAACTGAAATAAAAAATTATCCCTTTTCATCCTAGTAACCATAATCACATTGTAAGAGACTTAAAAATTATCATTTCCCAGTGCTTTTCCTCAGAGTGTAAGCATTATTATTTAATGTAAGATTATGCTTTTTTTTTAATATGGAAAAACATAGACCAATATTTAAATTTCCTTGTTTTAATTGTAAGAACTCAGGACTTATTGGAGAAGTTCAAGTGTGTCCTGGACTCCATCTGAAATGGCAGCAATATCAGACTTGATGTACCCTTCATAATTTTTAAAAAGTAACATTAAATTTGTGCCTGAGAATCAGATGACTTTGGTAACATGGGATCCAGTGAGGCAATACTCATTTCTCTATATCCTCTGATTTTTTTTTTTTTTTCGTGTCTTCTGAAATTTACTCTAGAGACAGCCATTTGTGAAAGAACCACATGCCTATCCCTGACTGGACAGACCCAGAGATGGAGATAAGCAGGCTTTTCATAGATACCTATTTCTAGTTCCTTCTTGCAGGAAGGCCACGAGGGTGGAGGACAGCTCTATATCTGGAAAGTTGAGCCAAACATGTGGCTCAACATTTTTTTGTAAACATGAGGTTACATTTGAACGTAGTATATTCTTAGGTAACTCTGAACCTTGGCGCCTGTGGCTTGTAGTCCTTTAACAATCATATTTAACTTTGTCTAAGAACTTGTGCTTCATTTCACCTTCCTCTTCTAAAGTATTGTGAGTGGTCCATTCTTCAGAGAAGAACGCCTATCTTTTCTGGTGTTAAGATATAAATTCTTAGGTCCTTCCCCATTCAATACTAGGTATTTAAGAAGTTCTCTGCATGTTGGGAGAATGGGATATTGCTCAACTGATTAATTATTTGGTTGTTGTAGTTAGGATTTATAGATTCTGCAACTACTGTAAATGGTTTGTGGTTAGATAGGCAGAGTGAATCACTATTTTAAACTAACAAGAATAGTGACTTTAAATGGAGGTTTCTGATTGGCTGCCTAAGGCTGTTACAACTGTGTCAATAATTTTAGAAAAGATGAATCGGAAGTATTAGTCATCTTTATTTGTGGATCTAATCCTGTGGATAAGCAGTTGGATATTCCAAGCAGTAATCCTATAGGACTTGGAACATAAAGGTCATACATCTCTAACAGTAAGACACAGAAACACATACGTATATAAACATAAATTTTGGAATCTGTTCCTTTTTTTGGGGCATGGCTGTGTGGTTCATGTCTCTAGGTGGTCTAGAGGCTCATTGAGATTAAAAGAGTTTTACATTCTGGTTTCTTTGCGGAAAAACAGCAAATAGAGTTCAAATTAATAAGTATTCTTGCTTGGTTGCAAATAATTCCTTACAGGTGATGCTGAAGCTGAGCAAAGCCAAGGGCGGGGAGAAGAGGAAAGGGATCTGTAAGCCTGTGTAGATACATTTCCTGTTTCCCAAAACTTGGTTCAGTTCTACCATCAAAGCTAAAGAAATTGGTTGGTTTTCTTCCTGGGATGGTCTATGTCACAGTCCTGTCAATCAGCTATTAAGTCCCACTATTTAGGCCTTAGATTGGGGCATTAGAGTTCACAACAGCTGGGCGTTTCCAACTCTTACTTGATTCTGTCCTGCTCCCATCGTCTACGTATGCTTGGTCCTGGAAATGGAGAGGGAAGAGTGAGAAGAAAGAACCAGATTTCCCATTTAGATTTCAGTGACTTGGAATCAGGAGTTGGCTTAATTAGATTTCACCTTCTTTTCTCTTAACTTGAAGAAAAACAGAGGTGTGGGGGTACTTATAAATAAATAGTGTGACCTAAATTGTAGCAAGGGTATGTGACATCTATATGATGACTAGATGTATTTTAGAAATACAATTTTTGTACCAACAGTTGTTATGTTAATTATATATTTTTACTAGGCTGAAACTAAAAATAAAATTATGCCTTTCAAAGCAGTCCAACTTTTTTTTATTTTTAAATTATAGAAATCAGATGGGCCTTCAAGGCAATTAATATAGGGTAGGTTATATTGAACCTGCCTTTAGAGATGTGTAACAACTTCAGTTAGTGCCCTGATGGGCCAACTCATTACTCATTTTAACATTGGCAATGGGCAACATGTTACAACACTGGTCTTAGGTGAATGCTACCTAAACCTGGGCTTTTGAAATTTTTTTTCAAATGGTTAACTGAGCTGGGAAATCAACATCAATTCACATTCTTTGATTATTGTTCAGTCATTTGAGAAAAGTTTGAGAGACTTTTTAAAAGAGAAGTTCATGTGCATTTTACTGTCTTTAATACTGAACCATTTCATACCAAGAACATAAGTTTTGAAGTTAAAAGACCATTTCATAGTAATTGTAATTATCACAGCATTTAAAAGAATCGGTTTACCAAGAAGAATTAAAAAAACCTTGAAGAATTAAAAAACGAAAAGGTGGGGGCAGCTGGGGACTGAGGAGCAATTTGGGGTTATGTTGATCCTCTCGGGGCTGCCAGACTCTCTGGGCAGCAGAGTTCACACAGCTGGATCAAGGTCGCACCCTGTAGTTTCTCTTTCCACTTGGACAGAAATGGAGGTGTTGGGCCTGTAATCTGGTCCTTGCCCGTAGCCAAGTAAGGGTTATGCAGTATTTCTGTTTTGAACACATTTGTCCTTATTTTCCCTTTTCTCTGCTTGCCCACTAGAAAGGAAAAAAATAATCAGAGGTACTGCTTGGGTGGAGCCACTCTTAGATCTCAATGCCCCAGGGTTTTCTAGGTTAACAAATTAGAGCTTTCCAGTCTGCTGAGTAGGGGTGAACTGCAGCTGCTCTGTCCTGCCTTCTCAGGTTCCCTTCCTCCCTTTCCACTCCAGAAGAGAAAGAAGCCCAGTTGCTGAGCTCAGAGGATGCCGGTTGGGGAGTACAGAGACTGTTGACAGCAGCTATGTCTTTTTGTGGGAAGGAATTCCAGCATATTCTTGGAAGGGACGAAAAATATCCACCTTTTAGTTTGCTACTTTTGTCACATGGCTGCGTGTGCCTCAGAGCTAGGCCATGCTGGGGAGGGAGGATGATGTGGATTAAGATTCCGAGAGGATGGATGGGAGGATTGAAGCCTCTGGGGCTCCATCAAAATAGGAGTCAACATCCAAGGAAGCAGAGGCAAGCCCGTTGGCTTGTGGTCCTTGTGCTCCCGGGTGAAAGATAAAGGACCTCCGTCAGTTGTGTGGGAGTTGAGAAAGCTGGGAAGGCAGCTTGATCCTCCTTGGAGAAATAAGATTTCTCATGCTGCCTCCCCCTGCCTCTCTCTGCTGGGGGTGTGGAGCAAGCAGTGAGGGAGTGGAAGGTTTTCTGCTGGAGTTTATTGAAAAAACAGCTGCCCTGCTCCATTTCCCTCCCTCCCATTCCCCCACCCCACCCCACCCCACCCCACCCCATCCTTCTTTCTGTGGCAGGATATAACTGCTGTAAACTTTGGAAGGGGTGAAGCATGTGAATAGTTTTTGATACAGGAATTTTTTTTCTTTTTCTTTTTTTGGCATAGAGCTATTAGGTTAATGCTAGAAAAAAAAGGTAAATAAAATTTGATATAGTCATTCTAGAAATGATTTGTATGCACATTCTAGAAATGATTTGTATGCATCCAGAAGTGGGTCAGAGTTTAGTGTTTGACTCTACAAGGGCCTAACTCAGATAAGGTAACAGCCAGTATTCCAAGCTGGCCTGTGCATGCCAGGGCTTGAAAGCCGGTTTGTAGCTCTTCCTTTATTATCATAACCTCTTGAACAGAATACACCATTTGAAACGACAGTAAATTCTTCTCAGTGGATAAGTTTATGACCTAGTTTTTGACCAAGAGCACTTATGGGATTGAATGGTGCAGGGAAGAGTAAAACGAGCTGGGACACCATTGGCCAGAAGTTCTGTGCAAATCGGGAGCTCGGGGCTAATTAGAATCCGAGACATTAAGCAGCAGCTGTTTTATGGTGTGAACTTTTGCACAGAGGATTTCAAGAAGCTCATTCTCCTTGGAAGTCTGTGTGCAAAGTGGTTCTTTCCTGGCTGTTGCTTCATTCTTCTTCGGAGGCCTCTTTGCACTGAGTGTGAGCCTTTTGTGCCAAACCTCACAATAACCTTATGGCGCCTGGAGCTGCTGCACAGCCTGACCCAGGGGATTCTGGGTGTGCACAGTCAGAGCTGAATGAGTTCTGCTAACTCTGGGATCGGTCCCACACCTCAGAACTGGAGCTGAAGAACAGAAACGACAGGGATGTCACAGAGAAAATGCTTCCTCTGCCTTTCCCTCTCAGAAACTGTATGCTTGGCCCTCACCTCGCTCTGAACTCTTGGACCCACTCTCACCCTTTCCCTTTGTACTCTGTTAAATCTGACCTCGCTTTCTTCTTGTACTTAACATGTGAGAATAGATTTTTCAGGGAGAATCCTAAGAAATACATTAAAATGTACCTAAAGTTCACTAATGGTACACAGACCTTGGGGTATGGTTAACAAATTGTTTCCTTCCCATCCCCTCTCCTCCCGTCCTCCCATCCCTACCTCCAATTGTTTTTCTTTCTCTCCTACCATTGTATTTGCTTTTACAGTGGAACTACTAAACAAAACATTCTTAGACA
The DNA here is from genome assembly GCF_036562045.2 of Rhinolophus sinicus. Taxonomy (NCBI): domain Eukaryota; kingdom Metazoa; phylum Chordata; class Mammalia; order Chiroptera; family Rhinolophidae; genus Rhinolophus; species Rhinolophus sinicus. Next base: position 58,309,351 of record NC_133756.1, on the reverse strand, counting down.
TGTTTTAGAAAGTGAAATCACTCTCTAGAGGGCATGATGAAGTCTGGGATCCATGAGAAATTGCAGAATTGAAAAGGACAAAGCTAACATGAATTATTAGTTAGGTAATTGATTATCATTAATAAAAGGTACTGAAATGATTAATATTACTTAAATGATTACAATTATAGAATGCACTCAACTTTCATATTACACATTTCTTTTTTAGACATGCACATCTTACTTCAGAAGATATGCATGCTAGTTACTGTTATTCATAGACACATGAAATCTCTATGCAAAAAGCTCTTTAAAATGGAAAAATATATTCCTATCATGTACAAATAGAGAAATAATTATATCAGTGGAAGTGTACGAGAAAATATTAATTATTAAGACTCTTTAGACATTGTTTTTAATTTACATTAAAGTTTAATTGAAGTTGGAAAATGTAAAAGAGAAATATAAGATTGCATAAACAATATTATCTATGTAAAAAATGTACTGTCAAATGTTTAGAAGAAACTATACCAGAACATCAACAGTAGTTGCGTAGGGATAATGAACATTTAAAATTATTTTTTCACATTCTCTCCATTCAATTTTCCTCAATGAGTAAGCAAGTTTTTTACAATTAGCATCTTTTACTAACACACTTTAATGAATAACTATGAGAATGGCTTCCTCTGGGTCTGTTTTTCTGATAGGGTTCAGATGAGTGTATGAATGATAAAAGTTCAAAAAAGTTATGGCTTTAAATCTATTCATATTTGCAAGGCTTTCAGTCTTATGTGTAACTCACAATTTTGGGATAATCCTGGGTGGGTGATTTATCCCCAGGTTTCGGGAGGAGAATAGAACATTTCCTGTCTTCATGGTAGGCTGCCATCTTTCTCATGTGATTTTTTCCCTTGGACTTTAAGGACGCGTTTTTCTTCCCAGTTCACATTATGTTTTTTGGTTTTTCTTCTGGGATCTTGCCCTCCTTCCTTTTTATTGTTGGTGGTGTACATTCCCTTTCAACCACCGTGGAGATGATCCCTGAATCTCTTTATTGAGAATGACTCATAATTGGGGAGCAACAAGTCACCCTTAAAGTTAATAGCGCTTCTTAGGGACCCCGTTTGTGGCAATAAAATTTGCAACTAGGCATGAGCAATTTCAGTTTGCAGCTCAGTGTTTTAATTGCTTGGAGATGTCCATAAAAATATACTGTGGCAAGTTAAAATTGCGTATGAACTGCTGGGATTCTTTTCTTAACAAAAAAAAGGTGCTCCCTAGAAAGTGCTTTTCTGTTCGGCAGTGACACCTGATTGTTGGCCCAAGCATTTGCTGCAGCCTGAAATGATCGAGCTGTACTTGACACGCAGTAGAGAGGCACATGTTTCGCAGACGGCGGGCTTTCCATACCTGACCTGAGACATTATTTGAACCTGAAGTAGCACCACCCAGCTTGGTGAATTGAATAAAGCCTTTTATTGTTGAAGTATTTTAGGCCTGGACTCGACCTACCTAAGAAAATAACATACCACCTTTATTATACCACCTAAAGAAAGTGAAAACTATATAATTGTCCCTATGCTCCCTCTACCTTTTTAAATCTCAAAAGCACACATAATGGAAATTAGAATTTTAGGATGAAAATCTCTTCCCCTTTTTTTGTTTTGCCAATTTTCAAAGGTTAAGGGTGAAGAAGTCTCCAGGTGTCATGCTTTCACTAATGATCCCATGTGGTAGATCAGTGTTTCAGGTGCATTTCTATTTCTTGCCTATATCTGTACTTCTTACCTTCTTCCTCATCTGTCTTTCTTGGTGTCACCCTCCGCCACCCCAACTGCCCAGTCCCAACATCTCAAAGGTCGATAAATATCTGAGATTATTGCCTACTTGTAATGCCCTTCAATTTGCTGTATTTCTGTAACAGAGGCCATCACAAGCTAAGCTCGGACATATCAATTATACCCAAAGTATTCTCTCTTGCTGGGTAATTGTGCTGAATAAAGACATTCTGAGTAGCACCTAGTACCTTATACCTAGAAGGGGATTTAAGAAACATTGTATTGTTAACCAATGAATTGCATAAGTAACTATCCTTTGAAACCTAACAAAAGTAACTGATTCGGGTAGTAGGTTTTGGAGTTCCTCTGCCTGATTCTGTAGATTGTTTGTGGCATACAAACGTGATATAGTATACATTCTTATCCCTCTTAACATCAGGGATACTGAGAAATGCATCATTAGGAGATTTCATCGTTGTGTGAATATCAGAGTACCCTTACACAAACCTAGATGGTATAGCCTACTGAACAGCAGGCTATATATTGTACCACTGTCATATATTCAGTCTGTTGTTGACTATCTTGTTTTGTGGCACATGAGTGTGTATTTTTTTTTTGGGGGGGGAGGGAGGATCATTCTACTATCTGAAATGAAAAAGTAACATGAGCAGGAGACGTTTAAGACCAATAGGGAATCTTAGAGAATTTATGATGAGAACATTGTGACCTCACACTAACGGAAAGCAGATTCCTAGAGGAGGTAGAAAAGTACACACTCTGAAATCAAACTCCCTAAGTCACTTACCTTCCTGTAGCTTAGTTGCCTATACCTCATAGGGTTGTCGTACAGTCTGTACTACGCAGGCTCTTCAGGTAACCCGTGCCAGAATGAACTTGAGGCTCTCCAAGCTGGCCTGCGTAGCTGAAGACCACAGACACCAATCCTTGATTGAGTTTTGGTCTTGACCACCACTGGTCTTGGGCCAGTCACTTTAACCTTCTGACTTCAGTAACTTCCCATGTGGAATGAGATGATGGTACTATATGATCCTTTCCCTTAAACCTCTCTGACCCAAACCATAGGTCCAAGAGTCTGGCTCTATGGAGGGTAAGGGGCTCCTTGCAACAAATGCCCTATCTGGAGCTAAGGCAGTGCCCTTTCTCGAAGCCCAAGTCCCTCTTTCTATACTGTCAGCCCTGTTGAAGGAGTGAGGGTGGGGGGACAGGGGCCCATAGGCATCTTCACTGTGTTGGATGTTAAGTGCTTGGCCTTAACTGCCACCATTAACAGCCTTGACAGAGGTGGGCAGTAAACTAACTTCCTTGGTTCTAAATTGCCGTCTTTCTTCTTACGCCCTACCTGTGTTATTTTATTACTTGTGAAAAGCAGAGGAGACTCTTGGAGGACAAATAATCCCTTGTAACATTAAAACAAACAAAAAGTCACTCCAGATGGCTATTTGTGCTTGTTTTACAACTGGGTAACCTAGCTGCCCGCCCACCCATCATTCTTTCCAGTTCCCTGTGGGGCCTCTGAACCTTTTCTTTCCTTCAGTCTCCCCCAGGTCAGACTTAACGATGAACAACACTGTTGGCAGGTCGAAAATGGGTCTGTATACTGGGGCAAGGCGGAGAACAAAGCTCAGTCTGTCCCCACTTTCTGAGGCCGATGGACAGCCTTGTAATAATGCACCTGACATTTGTTGAGTTGTTCTTAGTTTCTAGGGAAAGTCACTGTCCATAAGCGCGCAGAAAAGATAAATTTATTTGGTATCTACCACGTTTGTCTTGATCTTTCCATTCACAGCATTCTCATATAGGATCTTAACTTGCCAGTGACAAGATAAAGCATGTAAGAGGGGGAGGATTTCCTCAATCTACCTAAATTCTATCCAGTTCTTTCAGACCAATTTTTGTAACTTAAAAAATAGAAAATCACTACTGCATTTTTTTGAGAAGGAATTACAATGACATAGTTGATGTTTAGAATCATGTTTGAATCACCTCTATCTGAGGGCTAGTTTCCGTATGAAAAGAAAGATCATATATATAATATCTATGTATTTCTCAAACTCTTTTCTCCAGTACTGTAGAATAGTGACTTGTGCATATTTGATGCTCAATAAATCTGTGTTGAATGAATAAACGAACACCTCTAAATCTTGTCTCATCCTCTATTTTGTACCCTTTGCCATCAGCACAGTTTTTGAAAGTCTGCTAAAGCCAAATGAATCTGCTTGCTATTTTTTTGCACACAACATGTTTTCACTGTCACTTTGCACCAATTGTTCCCTCTGCCTAGGTTGCCCTCCTTCTCCCATCCAGCAATTTATATTCTCTATTACTACTGACAAAGTTTAGCTCAAAACCTAAATCTTCTAATAAGCCATGAGTGAGTGGCCCGTCTCTCTGGGTTGTCTTCTCTACTTCTTACCTCCATCACTGACGCTGGACTGGCTTGTTCTGTTTCAACACCCGAAAGCCCAGGCTTTTTCTTAAATAATGAGTGTCCTTTTATAGTGGAAGAATGGGGAGTGTGGACCTTGAGTGTGTGTTAGAAGGGCCAGCTTATCCTCTTTTCACAGAACACCAGGGGCGGACAGATTAAGTATGTTGATGCCTTTTTGGTGGCAGTCCTGACTCCTGGCTAGCATTTATGGGCTCACATGTACCTGAGATGAGGCTTATTTCCAGATGACTCTTTCGCAGTCCTACTCTTTCCTCTGACACCAGTCATTAAGAGATTAGATTTCTTGAAATATCAGCATTTGTTGGTCCCCTGGCTGCTTAAAGCTCTGTAGCCTAAGAAGGAAGGGATTTCTGAATAGATTTTCAGCAGTGAAGAAACGCTGAGTTTTAAAATAAACATTCATAGCGCAATGCACTCTTTTACCTGCTGTGGATGGGCATCTGCCTTTCAAAAACTTAATTGCAGTCAAGGGCATTTAGAGGTGTTTATAGAGAGGGAGGAGATATTGGTGGGGGGAGACTGACCTTTGTGTCTCATTCTATTTGGTAGCCATCACACAATATTATTTGAATATGCCAATTCTTATCATATGTAAACCTCTTAGTTGGAAGGAATTGCTCAGTTGCCTTCAAGACATATATATTTTTTTGTGGATCAATGTTTTTAGGACAAGAGATTACAGGATTCTTCATGGATCAAGTTATTCTCTGGCCTGCTTTTCAGCAGCAGAGAGTGTGAGATTTTATGAAATAGGGTTTGTCGTACTGAAGTGCTTACTGATAGCAGGAGAAGGAATGAAATGAGGCCGAGGATTCAAGCTGGTTGCAACATCTATAAGCAAACTGTGTGAAAGTAACTGTACTTAAAAAGGGAAGGATGTGACCACTTGACATCACTTGGCTCTAGGGTTGTGAGGACCTGAAAATGGCAGATCCAGTTTTGTATGGTAAATAGAATAACATCCTGCCTTTATGGTATTTTTATGCCCCGTTTCTTAAAAAAAAAAAAAAAAAAAATCTTTGTGTTGGAGCCTCTTTGATGGACAGGAGCAGAAGGCAAAGCTGTATATCTGATGGTCATCTCTAAACCATTTGCGTGATTAGTGAATTGGGACTCTTTCTTGTACATGGGTAGTGCTGTATTAACAATGATTTGCCTAGTAGGATTACTACAGACAGAGAAAAACTTTCTCTTTGACTCTACTCCATCCTACTGGGTCTTGTACCTTGCAGCTAACTGTGGAAACCCAGTACAACTGGTGGTCAGGCTTAAAAAAAGATGAAGTACAGTTCTTCACAGTTTGAGCAGAAAAATAAGGAAGTGCCACTTGGCCTTTGAATAGAAGCTGTACCTGCCCGGACCCCATGTACATTGATTCTTCCGTTAGCACGTCTGTTTTCATTTTATTACTGACGCTTAGCTTATGAATAAATCCAAATGGCTTCTGTTCTTCCTCTAGGTCTTGCTAATTGACGTTTTCACAACAAATCATTTTTCCTTCCTGCTTCTTCCTTAACCTTACCTGGGGACCTGCTTTTCTAGGTGCAACTTGTCATTTTTGTTTCCTCCGGCTTTTCTTTCTCTCCCATTTGCTGCTTATCCCCACTTCTTTCCCTAGCGATGAAATGAAAATCTTGTATATTTTAATATGTTTAACAAATAGTATGAAACAAACCAAAATTTACGGCTGAAGTATTTTAAGCATTGTTTGTTTTCACAATTCATTGCTTCATTTCATGGAATATTTAAGAATATACACTTTCTTCATGTTTTTGGTGGTAGACCTCATGGCCACAAATTGACAATGACGTGTATGCCACCAATTTAACCTAAAATGGAACTAGTGATGGAGCCTGGACAATGAGCAAAAGTTTATGACCAAAATGAATAGTAGGCACTAAACATTTCTCACATTGTTATCTTCTCTGTGAATCGTTGGTAGGGTCAAGGAATAATTTTCATCAGCGTCTTGACTTGTCTGGCCAATTAAGCAGACATGTCTCTGCAGTGTAAGCCTATTAAGTGAAAAGGGTTGGGTCCTATTGGGTATAATTGTGTTTAAGAATAGCCCACCATCCCTCTTGTAATTTTAGCAAAATAAATAAGTATCCTAAACAGAAGAAAGTCATGGTGAAGCAGAGCAAAACCTGTAACTGTTACTATAGGCCAAATGATGTTACATGTACGTGTTTATCAATGTGTGGATTTCGTAGGATTTTGTTCCCTCTGTGGTATTTGAGACTCATGTGAAGTAAACTAGGCAGAAGAATATTAGCTATTTAGACCTATAAAGGATATTTGGAGCTAGAATATAAAAAGCACATGTAATAATTAATTTTAAAACAGCTGAAAGTGCCTGAGGTCAGTAGTTGCTACATCTATATTGCATGTAAACAAAGTATTAGCTAAAATTACCTTCAGAGGGCCCTAATTGCATCTGTTTTGATTTAATGTAGTTTGATTTAATGCTATTTTTAATATGAATTTGCTTCATGGTTGCTCTGTTGATTGCAATTTCCGTTCCCTGAGAAAAATGTATCTGAAATGGGATAGTTATAAACTTTTTTTTTTAACCATTTGGTGACCCTGTGTATATCGAAGGCATGTTATCTTATTGCATAGAATATTTGGTTGAAAGAATGCAAAGCTAACGGATATGAGGTAGTAATTTAAACTTAATTCAATTTGCTTACAGGTTTTAATGTAAAATTCATCTATAATGAAGTGCACAAATCTTGATGATATGTTTGAGTTTAGACAAATGTGTACACTTGTGTAACTTGGACTTCTATCAAGATGGACAAGGTTACTAACGCTCCAGCTAATTCTTGCTTGCTCCTTCCCTGTCACTCCCTGCCTTACTGTAGCAATAGACATGTACTGATCTGGCTTTTTTTTCTAACATAGATTAGATTTGCCCAACCTACAGCATCATGCAAATGAAGTCTCACAATACGTACACTTTTAAGGCTTCTTTCACTCATAAGCTTAATTTTAATAAAGAGTTTTCACAGTATATGTGCACGCGCACGCGCACACAGTGTGACAATTAAGTTCGCAAACTCATCCTAGAGAAAGTGCTACATACCTCATTGCTGAATATCACTATGGTCACCTTTGAAGCACTCCCCTTGAGCAGCTATGCACCGATGCCAGTGCCTAGTCCATCCTTTAAAGCAATTTTGGAACTCTTTCTAGAATGGCCATCAGACCTGTAGTCATATTACCCCCTGATGTCCTGAATGTCATCAAAATGTCTTCCTTTCAGTATTTCCTTTATCTTCGGGTAAAGAAAGAAGTCACTGGGGTCTAGATCAGGTGAGTATGGACGGTGTTCCAATACAGTTATTTGTTTACTGGCTAAAAGCTACCTCACAGACAGTGCTGTGTGAGCTGGTGATGTAACAGTCGTGAATTGTTGGCGAAAAGTTTAAGTCATCTAACTTTTTCACACAGCCTTTTCAGCACTTCCAAATAGTAAACTTGGTTAACTGTTTGTCCAGTTGGTACGAATTCATAGTTAATAATTCCTATGGTATTAAAAAAGGTTAGCAATATCATTGCACCAAGTTCGCCAACTTAATTGTCAGGCCTCGTGTGTGTGTGTGTGTGTGTGTGTGTGTGTGTGTGTGTGTTTATCTAAAGGAAATTAGTTATGATTAGCACTGGTGTAGATATAAAGCAATCAGAGAGTGGTCTTGTTTCAAAGAAGAGAAAGGCAAACTTAATATATTATAATTTTTAGATGGCTAAGCTAACAAATACTTATTGATCTGTTTTTTAATTGAAATTTTAATTGAGAGAATTAGAGACTCACATGCAGCTGTAAGAAATAATATAGTCTTTACCCAATTTCCCCCAATGGTAATATTTTGCAAAAATATAGTAAAATATCATAAGCAGGATATTGAATGTTGATGTAATCTACTACTTTCAGATTTCCACAGTTTTACTTGTGTGCGTCTGTGTTTGTGTGTATCTATTCTGTACAGTAAAGACACTGAGCATTTCCAGCAACACAGGGATCCCTCTTGTTGCCCTTTCATAGCTACACCTGCTTCCCTCCCACCTCTCCTCTCTTGTCCCTACAGCCTGGAAACCACGTGTTGGTTCTCCATTTCTTTAAACAAACAAACAAACACACAAACAAGCATCATGAGAGTGGAATCATATAATTTATAACCTTTTTTGATTGGTTTTTTAAACTCACTGTAATTACCAGGAGATACACTCAAGTTATTGCGTGCATCGGTAGTTTCTCTTTTTTTTTTTTTTTTTTGTGTGGAATAGTATTCCACTGTATGTATGTACCATAGTTCATTGAACTGTTCACCTGTTAAGAGACATCTGGGCTCTTTGCCATTTTTGGCTATTATGAATGAAGCAGCTTTGAGCATTTGTGGACCCGATTTTGTGTGAACGTAAGTTTTCATTTCTCCAGGATAAATGCCTGTGAGTGAAATTGCTGGGTCGTATGGTAATTGCATGTTTAGTTTTAAAAGAAACTTCCAAAGCATTTTTCAGAGTAACCATACTATTTCATACTACCAGTAATGTATGAGTGATTTAGTTTCCCTGCATCCTCACCAGAATTTGGTGTTGCCATTATTTTTTATTTTTGCTGTTATCATAGGTATGAAGTGATAATCTCATTATAGATTTAATTTGTATTTCTCTGATAGCTAATGATGTTGAGTATCTTTTAATGTGCTTATTTGCCATCCCCATATTCTTTGGTGAAATGTCTGTTTATGCCCTTTCCCCATTTTCTAATTGATTTAAAAAACAAGAATCTATGCTTAAACAGATGAAACAAAACCAACCCAACTAGCTTTCAAGTACATTTAAGAAATACCTCATTTAGCTTGAGAGGTGCTATTAGTAGCTGCATAAGTAGATAAATTGAATCAACTGATGGATGTAAATGGATGTTTTGCAACAAATGAGTGAAAAGAATTGTGAAATTTCTGTGGCTCCCACAATTTTTCTGTCAATAGCTTGGGCTTCGAATCACTCCCATCTCCCAGTTTCTGTGCCTGTCCCCTGCTCTGCTCCAAGTCTTACATTCTCCTTTTCTTTTCTCTATGACAAACTTGGGTGACCGATTCACCCCCTTGACTAGTTTGCTTCTGAAGCATAGTGATGGATTCCTTAAACAGGGTTTATGGATCAAATTGTTGTTTTTTTTTTTTTTTTTTTCAGTAGGACTTGAGTATTTGAGATTCTCTATCTTTGCATGTATTGGTCATATTTGCTTCTATCAGTCTGAGGACGACAATATGACAGAGTCATCTTGATGGAAGGATAAGAAAAGCAGTCTAGAAACAGTGCAGAGAAGCTTTCCAGTATATTTACTAATGAATTTACTGTAGAGTGACATATGAGGGTCATCAGAACATTTTCTTAGGTGATGCATTTCAGACCAAATAATAAGGTAGACAAGAGCCTGAAGGCTTCCAGACGAAAGGACCTGGATTTGTGACCTTGTTCTGCCCTTACTAATTTAGTGACATTGGTCAGATTACTTAACCTCTCTGAGCCTCCAGTTATTTATTTGTGTAAATGGGTAATAATTCCCACACTACTTCCACATGAGTTATAAATATCAGATAGGATAATGTAATGCATTTGTAAGTGATAAAGTGCTACGCAAATGTAAGCTGCTATTGTGTTTATAATAATTATACTTCTTCTCCCCACGAGTTTATAAAGCAAACAGAAATACAACCTGGAAGAGAAACAGTCATTTTCACAGATTGAGAGCAAGTAATTACTGTAAGTTTCCTAAAGGGGTGGGGCGGGGGGGGGGGGCAGGAATCCTACACATTATTTTCTTAGATGTGATTTTGTTTGGTGGGCAAGAAAATGCTGAAAGAATCAATCAACAAGCAATGATTGCACTTCAGTTAGGCCATGATATGGCCACTGAGCAAAGCTAAGAGTGAAAATGGAGTTAGTTTAGGAGTATTCTCATCTTACCCATTTAAGTTCTAGTTTTAAAGATGGGTTATTAATCAGCTGCCAGTCAAAGCCTTACCTGAGTTCATATTTCCCCCTACTTTTGTCCTTAATCATCACCTAGATTAGCCTTGTGGTAAGGAAGCCAGACAGACCCAGGTTTGTACGAGGAGTATTAATAACTGTGTGTGACCTTGGATGAAAGACTAGATTTCTCTCTTTATCCATAGTATAGATTTAAATTAAATTAATTGATGGTGGCAAATATGCTGGACATCTGCCTTTAAATAATAACTTAGAATGATTTTAGATACGATAGACATAGTATAGTTGGCAAACTTGTCTATAAATGGAGAACTTCAGAGAAAAGATCAATGAGGATTGCCGAATTGTTTTAAAATAGGTGATTGGTAACGACCAGTTTGGGAATTGAGGAAACCAAGAGCCAGCTCTCATGCATGCAATTCTTTACCCCAGATCTTAATTTAGGCAATTAAATTTTGTGATTTAGGAAAATTAGAAGATCTAAAGGCTGTGGTAAGGATCAGAAGAGATTAATGTATGTTAAAATGCTTTGGGAATTGCAACGTGCTATGTAAATTTTGTTGTCAGTTGTAGAGGCCTTGGTAGAGGAGGTGGTAAGTACCGTGTTTCCCCGAAAATAAGACCTAGCCGGACGATCAGCTCAAATGTATCTTTTGGAACAAAAATTAATATAAGACCTGGTATTATATTATATTAATTATATTATATTATAATTATATTAAAGACCCAGTCTTGTATTACATTAATATAATACTGGGTCTTATATTAATTTTTGCTCCCAAAGATGCATTAGAGCTAATTATCCGGCTAGGTCTTATTTTTGGGGATACAGGGTAATAGAAGAAAGGGGTGTGAGAAGGGTATGTATTCATCAAGTTTGAACACTTGTCTAAGAATACTTCCAGTTATTTGACAATGTTGGGGAAAAAAATTTATTCTAGACTCCATATGTATCACTACCCTACTCTTGGAATATACAGCCATGAATTGAATCACTGGTTACTTTACGTTTTAACAATTCAGTTGTAGATGATGCTGTTAAAAAGATTGTCCCTTAAATCTGGAGAACTAGTTCAGTGATTTCGGAGAGTACAACAGGGAGATTCTTAATTTAATGGAAACTCAGCCAATGATTAGATTTGGTGACAGGAAGGGGGTCAAGTGGATTATGGAAAAATGAGGAAGGAAGTGAATTGAGTCATTATGCTTTTAGTTACGGTATATTTTTACAATTGATTCTGAGGGTGGTATATTTAATTCATTACAGCATTTAAGGACCAATTTCAGATTAAAAGAATGAATGATTGAAGCTCTAACCAAACTAATCCCAGCTACTAGAAAACCATAACTTTTTAATGTCCTTTAATCTGAAATAGATTATGGTTTTTCTGTAGTATTAGACTCTTCAAATATTTATTTCCTTTCAAGTACAAGGGTATATTTCACGCTTTTTGCCAATTTTTAAGTCAGTTGCTTCCTGCCTTTGAATGTAGGATATTGGTAACTTTAAAAATGTGCATGTTTTAAATGTGAATTACATTAGGAATTTGTTTACACTTGTCCTTCCCTTATTAAGAATAAAAATTATATCTGGTCAAAAATGCAATGTTCTAACCTTTAAACATCCTCCTATGGTTGTTACTTGTATCTGATGGTATGAGCGGTTCCTATATTCAGTTCTTGCCCTGAGAAAGAGAACTCTAAAGGAATTTATTAAACAGTGGCTTTGCATGCATTCATCACTTTTCCCTTTGTGACTAATTTCATGTAGCCCTTTCCATGTGAATCAGATTTGTGAATGATCTCTGTCAGCTCACGTGAATAGGGCCACATGGGGGCTGTGCCTCTGTTTCTTTCCTCTCTTTGCATGGTTGCTTCTGGAGCAGTTTAGCCTCACACCTTTGTTCCTTTCCTTCTCTAAAATTCTTAGATGTTTGTTAATTCACATGAGTATAAGCATCCTTCAGCTTTTCATACTGACCCATGATTGTGACTCTGGGGAGTGCTGTTAATATTATTCTTGGTGTTGGTTGTAGTCGGTATTTGACTTAAAGGCTTCAGAGAGGCTTTGTCTGTCAGCTTATTGAAAATAGCAATACTGTGCCCCCCAGTATTTTGTCACTTTCTGTCCCCCTTACTCTACCTTGTTTTCCTTTATAGCACTTAGCACTATCTGATGTTAGTAAATGCTTATTTGCTGACTGGTTGATTGTAGGTCTTTCTACTAGAACGAAGCACTACTTGGCAAGCACTTTGATTCTATTCCTTCAGCCTAGAACTATGCCAGGCATACACACAAGTATTGGTTCAATCAGTTAATATAATAATCCCGTGAAACACAACCATTTCATGACATAGGTTCTCCTGATGTTTATTTCAGGTTTGAAGCTTGGTATCTTTAGACTGTGTTTCTCTTTCTGGTTTCTAACACTATGTTTTGTTGCACTGGAGAAGAACTTACTAACGAACGTTATTTTGGAAGAAAGGAAGCCAAATGAGAATGGGTGTCAGGTTATCAAGTAAATATTGGAACAATTTTAGCCTCTGATTGGAAATGTTTATTTTATTCAAATACTATGTATTTGGTCTGACCTTGGAGTTAGTTACTTTTAAAGCTGCATAAATGTTAATGAATGTTTATAATGTGGACTATAAGCTGAAAGCATTTATAATATAAATATTTAAGCCATATGTTAGAAAATTACCAGAGCATTGCTGCTATTTTGGATTGTGGAGGGAAACTGTCTGATTTATTGACGAGAGCTGGAAATTTGGAGTCCTGGGTTCTATTTCCATTTGAGCTTTTGACAGCACTTCACAAAATGTCTCTGTTGAGTAAATGTTTAATAGGACATTATTAATCCCTTTAAAATAATACTTTTATAGCACTTCGACTTTTTTGTGCTCCAGTTACTCAGGCTTTATTGATGTTTTGTTAGTCCATTCTTCAGGTTTTTTTTTTAAAACCTGTTAAGGCCTCCACTTTAGTGTATGTGTATATATTTGTGGGGAGTTTCATTCCATCTTATCAGAGCCTCATTAGTACATTTTTTTTTACCTCACATTTGTTTAAGGTTTACCTGAAAAAAACCAAAAACAAACAAGTCTTCATAAAATACTTATAAATATCAAATCATATAACTGTGCCTATAGTAGCAAACATAATTTACAAAGCAAGAACAAAAATAAAGACAAATTGGACAAATTTTGATGGCGATGGGGAATGTTGTTTGAAATGTAAGTAACCGAAGATATGAGAACCTCCTTCTCCAAAGCAAAGAAAGCAAAGGAGCTGGACCTCGATAAATCTTGAAAGGAGGTAACTATGTACAAACCAGGTGCCCTATTTAAAGCAACCTCATTTACTACCATTAGTGTTATCAGGTCTTGTAGGTCAGCCTTCTTTCTGTCTGGTGTGTTTGGTTAATTTTTCACTGAACAGGCTTTACAATTGGAGCAATGGAATAGACTATAAACAACAGCTAAAACCACTACAGAATTCCAAAGGCCTGAGTCAACTCCGCTTACTTGACTCTTTTCTTCTCTATGCTCACCGGTCTTGCTGGGGATCTGAGAGGGGCGGTACCACTGGTACTCTATCCTTGTGGCTCTTGATAAAAATGTAACTCCCAGTTTCAGTTGTAGACCTGCTGAATCAGACACCACTGGGGAAGAATTTTGAAGTAATTTTAACCAGTGATTCTAAGGCACATTCAAGTTTGAGAACCACTGATCTATTTCTAGTTTAGAATTGTCCCTTGTCTTAAGGAAGCAATTGGTGTTTCTGTCTTCTCCTGGACCACATTACGCTGTGAATGGAGGGGAGAAAACTGATATATGAAGAAAGACTTTTTTTTCTCTTCTGAATCCATTTCTTAATACATAGTTTGTAGGAGGAACTGAGAACCCATACACTCATTTCTTCAAGGGGCCTGCTCTGTATGGGATATTGTGTATCTAGTAGATTTTAACGTATTGATGTATATTTGCAAGGAAAACATCTGCAGATATGAATGAGAAATTCTGTGAGCGCAGCAAGATCATACCCATTGGTGCATATAACCACTTTGATGAGGATGCCATTTGGCTGACCAGGCCAGATGCATTTAGTATACAGGGTGGGTTGGAGCCGAAACTTCAGTTCTGAGCGACACTGAGAGCTTTTTACATGTGATTGGTATAGCATCTTCTCTCATAAAACAGCACAAGAGTCTTGAGACAGGGTTCAAAGTAGAAATACTACTAGCAGTTCTAAAAGGGAATATATATGGTTGCGACCTTTGTGATATTTGTTTTATGAAGGGTCTCTGTAAGGGTCTTTGTTTCCTAATGTGTGAAATACAGCCCATCTAATGTTACAATACACTCTGCCCGAGACTTTCAGCAGGGGAACACACTTTAAATGTATCAGGAAGGAATTCTAGAGGTTTCGACTAATCACGGAAAAACCGAGCTTCGTTGTCTTACATTGGGCACCTGTGATGAAAGGAAAAAAAATTTTCCTGGGTTCATGTAAATCAAAAATATTGGTGTGGCCAGCTCCCATTACATCATTCATGGAAAGAGTCTGTGTGGGAACTCAGTAAGTCGGGTTCCTTGCATGATGTGATGGAGAGAGTGAGTAAGATACTGAACATTTTCTGTGTTCTTGCCCTTAACCATCACCAATTTGCGAGAGATTAAGAAGTTGAAATGCAGTAGGGAGAGTTAATTTATTTTGGTACAGGCAGGTGGCTAGGTCATGAAATTTCGTTGAAATGCTTTAATAAACTACATTAGATTAAGTATTGTTTCTTTAAGTAAATTAAAGGGCTTGAAGAAACCCAGGAAGAGACAAGGTGTGCTTTTCTCACTGATGTGACAAGGCGTATGCACTTGAAACTGTAGGGCAAATGAAGAGCATGGCGGAGCTGTTTGAAGAATTGTGATGTGGATACAAACTGGACTTGCGCATTGGGTATATGGAAGCCGGTGGCTGCACATACTCTCATCTCAGAACTCATCCGAGACATGAGGATTTGGGGAAGTCACAATGTTAGGAGAGATCCACAGACTTTCTGGAGAACCAATGCTGACTTAAATTCTTGCAGCTGCGTTTGGAATGCACCTCCCTGAGTTCCCAGCTCAAAATTTGGATTCTCTCCCTATTCTGTAGGCTTGTGGGAAGGATTAAATTGGACAATATTTATAAAGCTCCCATCCAGTTTCTGGTGCACAATAAGTATTTGGCCAAATGAGGTTCTCCCTTGACCCCCCATGAAAAATTAAATGTTTTAATGGAGGAAAAGGAATTATTCCCGAGATGATAAAGCACCGTTGCTGCCAGTGGCCTTCTAATGTGCTTTTCCTTGTACCAGTTTTTATTGGAGACAACCCTGAAATGAACTTTTCCCTTTGAATAGTAACTGCAGTTGTGTGAGAGAGCCAGATTTTCCTCCTTGCTCTCTAGGAGTTCTTTAAACCATAGATGATCCCATTAAACACATGAATCCATGAATATTCTTGCCCTCAGAGTGTGAGGTGGGGATAATGAGGCAGAGACCACAGTTACTAAGCGACAGAACTTACACCTGGTGTGCCCGGGACGGTGTAAGAAGAAGCAGAATAGTTCTTCCCAGGAAACCAAGAACCAAACAGGCACCTGTAACCTCAGACATCTCAATAGAGCAGGCTCATGGTTTTGTTTGTTTTTCATCTCTTTGCTATGTAGGTTTTTAAAAAATGATAGAAGCAGCAGGTTATGCAGGTTCCATGGGACACCTGTTTATTGAGGCTCTGCCTGGGTGCAGGGCGGTGAAGAGTGAATAGACAGCTGTGCATCGATAGGAACTGTGAAGGCCCTCGCAAATGCAGAGCACTTACACACATACGAATCTGCCTCAGCCTTAGATGTTTTGACTCTTGCTTTGATTACTTGGACTTTTTGAGAGGCACAGCTTCACTTAAGATTAACCGAAGCAACATCTTAATTGTACGAGTAACAGCTATTGGGACAACCAACTATAATTAACTTTGATGTTTTCAAATTCCTTCTTCCATTCTTTGGTTTGCCTTGTGCTTTGATCCGTAATGATGTGTGCAGAGTGTATTACACTAGAAGAGAAATGTCTGTGTTCATATTAAACATTACCAGACCATTCTTTTCATTGAGTGCCGGGTATTTTCATCTCATGGGTAAGATGGATTGGTAAGGAACCTGCTGTCCTCTGGTAAGTATGTTTTCAGTTGAAATAACAGCCCAAAACATTGCAAATTCAGGGTCTGAATAAACTCTCTACCATGGCCTAGACAAATATTTGTGATGTTAGGAAATAAAGTAGGGTATGGAAATAGACTCAAAAGATAATTAAGTGAAAATAGATTTATATCAATCTTGATTCAAACTTACCACCTACTTATCTGGATTATAACTTTTCCTGTTATAGTCCTGGCTCAGGGAAGAGTTGGAAACTCACTAGGTGTTCATTTTCCTACAACTTCCTTTTATTCTCTTATTATTGTAAATTTGAAGTTAATATAAAGATGTGACCTATTCCTCAGGAATTAGAAGATACGTATTGTAGCTCTTCGGTCACTTGTGTCACTTTGGGCAAGTCCCTTCATTTTCCTGAAAATCAACTTTCTCATCTGTAAAATGGGTGTTGTTACTTGATGGATTCCTGTGGTATCAAATGAGATAAATGTATGTGCAAATGCTTTGGAAATTTTTAACTAGTGTATAACTAGGAGTTCATAATTATGCAGAGAGAAAGGCAGCCCACACTAAGCAGACTAGCATGCATGCTGCTTTTTCAAGGTCTAATCATTTACCTCACAAATACGTACTTGCTAAGAAAAGTTCTGTCCTCTAGGTATCTGCCTCTTATGTTAGAGGCTCCATTAACCCTTCGTATCACTGTTTTGGAACCTGTATCCATTAGGTGAAAGACTCACTGTTTTATGGAGTATACTGACAAACTGAAAATTATTGCTGGTTCAGATAAGCCCCAGTCAGTTACAGAAAGCAAACACAACTTTCTTTTTCTTTTATGTTTCTCTCTTTTCCCTTTTCCTTCTTTCTTTTCCCTCCAAATTTTTTGGAACATACAAAATTTTGACATAGGTGCCCAGATTTTTAGATCAAATTATGAATACAGGAATTTGAACTTGTCTTATCCAGGATATGATATTTTACATTTTATTTTCAATATAGATGAGCCGATTTATAAACCTATATCTAATCATTTTTTGCATTTGAGGTTTAAGAACTTGACTAAATATCACTATTTATTTTGATCTTGTACCCATTAGATATATTGAAATCAGGTTCCCCTGTAATTCTGTTTGCATTTTTATATTATATTTCTTGATCACCACCTCACTGGGTGTTAGTTTAGGAGGGTGATTTGAAGCAATTGCTTCTGCAGATGATTGCTTCTTTATGTACGTGTCCACTCATTTCTCATGTAAAAAATATGAATTCATCACAAATATGACACAGTTCTTACAGTAAGTGTGTGCTAAGTATTAGATTAGCACGGTGGCATTTAGAAATGCTCATCCCCCTTGTTCCTTTGAATGTATTTTGTTGTTTTGTTCTGTGTGGCATCAAATTTACATTTGTCCTTTTCTCTTAAGAGACAAGTTGTGGGAAGGAAAAGACAAGATCATAACATTAAGATTGAATGTGTTTCTCAATCTTCACATCCTTCACTGGTTTCTTTGATGCATTTGAGTTTGCTATAAAATGTTAGGGGAGGAAGGAAGGCAACCAGCGATAATCAAAGGGGAAAAAAGATCAGCGTAGGACTCGGTGACATTTGAGGCTAAGTTTTGGAGCTGTTGCAAGAGTTATTGCTGCCTGTGACTGTTTGGCCTGGCTACATGTCAGAGCCATTAACTTCAGAATAGCAGAGCCTTTAAGAGAATGTACTCTTTTAGAAAACTCCTCATTAATTTAATTTATGGAAGGGGAGAGGAGTTAGGGAGCAAAGAGCTGCAATCATGGGGTTTAAAGAGTGCCTGTAGTTTAGGCTCTCTCTCTCTCTCTCTCTCTCTCTCTCTCTCTCTCTCTCTCTCTCTCTCTCTCTCTTTCTCTCCCTCCCTCTCTCTTTCTCTCTCTCTCTCTTTCTCTCTCTCTCTTTTTCCCTCCCTCCCTCCCTCCCTCCCTCTCTCTCTCTCTCTCTCTCTCTCTCTCTCTCTCTCTCTCTCTCCTGGATTACATGAAAAATTAAAAAGATCCCCAGCCTTGCGTTTTTGTGGTCTCAGAGACCTGTCCTACTTGAGATGGAATTGCCTCCTCAGCGATGGCTTTTGGAGTTCAATGCCTAGCATGGATCCCAGCTGGGAAATCAACTCTAATTAAGCTTTGGCTTGTTTTGATTCTCTTCCAGCCTAGTGGTTGAAGAGCTTTGTGTATGTAGTCTCTTGCTAACAACTTTTCCCACACTCAGGAAAATGCACCTCTGCAGTGTTGATTCTTACCTGAAAGGTTTGGCGACCATCTCAGAAGAAACAGCAGACTTGTGTACATGTGCGCCTCTCCCTTGGGTCCCACTCATGGCCATCACCACATGTGGGGAATGGAAGGAACAAAGCCGTCATTACTAATAGAATAATGGGAAAAACCGTGGTGTCTGGGTCCACCAATCTATGAGAACATGCCAAGATTGGCCATTCCTCTTTCTCTTAACTGTGTATTGCCCCCCTCCCCTGCTAGGATATAAGAGGGAGGGTAGGGTAAGCCAGGTGGAGACAACATTTAAAATAGTAAGTAAATCATTCAAAATATTTGAGCCTACCTACTATTTGTCATGTGTTAAGGTCCAAAGGAAGGAAGAATGTCATCATGCTGTCATTGCAAGGCAGGGATGTCGTTACCATGGTGCGATGCATACAGTGCCATGATAGCCGCGGAAAAACATGCTGCTAGCCCAGTGTGTGTCCTGGGGAGGCCAAGGGAAACTACTGAGGAAGTGCCATTTTGAGAATTGCGAGGTTTTGGAGTGAAAGTGGGACGTTTATGTACAAGGAGTATTTTGGACAGTGCTATGGTGAATGAAGGGATATGTTCACCAGTAGTTCACTGTTTCTGTAAGTCATTTACTTGTTCTTTTAATATTTATTATGTACTATCTTTGTTCCAAATGCATTCTGTGCTACCGTGTTTCCCCAAAAATAAGACCTAGCTGGACAATGAGCTCTAATGTGTCTTTTGGAGCAAAAATTAATATAAGCCCTGGTCTTATTTTACTATAATGTAAGACTGGGTCTCATATAATATAATACAATATTATAATATGATACCGGGTCTTATATTAATTTTTGCTCTAAAAGATGCATTAGAGCTGATTGTCCAGCTAAGTCTTGTTGTTGGGGATACACGGTATGTACCAGGAGTAAAACTGGTGATCAAGCCAGATATGTAATAGAGTTTTGTGATGGATTGGATGTGGGAGAAGGTCTCAAGATATCTGACATATACAACTAGATTGATGGTGGTCCATTTACTGAGCAAGGAGGAGGACCAAGCTTTGAGCAGGAGTAAGGGTAGGTGGCAGATGATGTAACAGTTTGGCTAAGCTCCTTTGACATATCTGAGGGAGATGTTAAGTGGGTGGTTGACGTGACGGCTTTAGAGTACAGAGCAAGCCTCTGGGTGGGAAATACAAACTTGAGATAAAAGTATGTAGATGGTAAGTGATACTGTGGGTGAGATTGACTAGTGAAAGAGCAGAGGGAAAGGAGGCAGTCCTATGGGCCAGGGTCACCAAACGACAACATTTCGTGACTAGGTAGAGGGGATGAGCTCATAAAGGATACTAAGAATAAGGAATGGAAGACATGGTATGAAAATCGGGAGAGTATATTACTATAAAAGTCAAGGGAAGAGAGTATTAAAGAGGTGAGACCAACTGCAGCCAGAAGAGGGGGAAAGAAAAAAGTTCACTGGATTGAGAGATATGAATATCACTGTCATTTTAATTTGAGTTGTTTCTCTGGAGTGACTGGGGTGGACGCTAGCTGGGAGATGAGGCTTTTGCTCTGGGGGTGCTTTGGAAATTCATGTGATGATTTTTTTGGCCATGCTTGGTTGGAGAACAGGGCTGGCACTTAGTGTTAGTGAGCGAGCTCAGGATGCTGGTATCTTGCAGTGCATACAGGTTAGCCCTGCACATGAAAAATTGTTTTGTGCGTAACAAGATCCTCAAATGTCTCAACAGACCTTCATGTAATGTTAAAAACAAAACGTCTTTCAAGTATTTGAGCTGGAACCTAACTTTGCTTTACATATAGGGACAAAGTATTTGTGGTTAGGTTTTAATATATACACACAGATTTTCCAGGAATAAAACTAATTTGTAAATGGGAGGAAGATTGATTGTACATTGTTTTATGTGGGCCTTTACTAAACATTGTTCACAATTTAGGAAGATCATGTCAGCAGTGGCCAAACCCACTTGTGGGATCTGAATTACCAGTCAAAACACTGCTGATCAGTGTTTGTAGCTGTTGTGTTCATGGTGATTCTGTATATGGGTGCAAGCATCTGTCTACTTCATTATATCCTCTAGTATGGTTTTACACAAATATTTAAATTAAATAAACAAAATTATTTTAAAGTACCTTCCTCTTTTTTTTTTTTTTCTTCCATCTTTTTATACTTAGGACACTAGAGTGATTTGCTGTGGGAAATTATTATGGAGATAGGTTATGCTACTTATGCTTTTTATTTCATGATAGGAAAGTATGCTATGTAGAGGGGGACTTAGGATTTTCAAGCCTACCAAACCCTGGCTAGAACTTGAAGCATCATGTACTGTATTTCCCCGAAAATAAGACCTACCCCAAAAATAAGCCCCAGTTAAGATCGTCAGCCAGATGGACGTGTTTAGTTATAAGGATGTTCCAGAAGATTATGACATGACTGCATTTGAATAAATGTAGATTGTTGTAGATGAAAAAATAAGACATCCCCTGAAAATATGCCCTAATGCATCCTTTGGAGCAAAAATTAATGTAAGACCCCGTCTTATTTTCAGTAAAACACGGTATACCATTGAAAAGAGCTATGTATCTTGTAGTCTATTGCTCCTTAAAGCATGATTCTGAAACTAGGTCATCAGAATCACCCGGAGGGCATAGACAGCGCAAGTTCCTGTGCCCCACTCTACAACTACTAAATTCCCGTGGGAGACTCTGTAAGATGTACTATAACAAGTCTCCCCTCCCCATATATTCACGATTCTTTTCCCACTAACACTTGAGAATGCACTCCTGTAGACAGGGATAGTCACTTAAGAATTTAGAGAAATTGAGGGACAGAAGCAGATTTTTGGGTTAAGAATAATATTCTGATGGGACTTGAGGAGGTGGTTGAAGGAGCTTGGGACTACGTATTGGCTGTAAAGCAGTGAGGTTTGTGTTGTAATGTTGCAGATGAAAAATGTTGATGGAACAAAGCATTTGTGGACGTGGAAGGGAGGAGTTATTAAAAAGTAAAACAATACAATATAGTGATAGCTTATGGGGACTAAAGTAATAAAAGGGGGATAAACTGATTAGTGATGGTTTCTGGCTGGGTATTTGGTGGGGTCATTGATCGAGCTGAGGAGTTCAGGATGGTGGGTTGCTAGGCTGTGAATTCTGGTTTGGGCATGCTGATGCTTAGTTTCCTGTGTTACCTGTAAGTGGGGATATGAGAAGATACAGATGTGATTCTGTTTAGGAGAGCAGTCTCCTAGAGATTAGAATGAGGGAATCACTCATATGCAGGTGGTAGTTGAAGCTGATTGTTGGTAGAGATTGTCCCCCAGGGAATGTATGGAACTTCCATTAAAGTGTATATATGTGGGCTTGTTTTTTTCCTTGTTTCTAAACAAATCTTACTCCTAAAAATATAAGACTCCTTTTCGGCATGGTGGTTTTGATTATTGAAGACAGAATGACTTGCAAAGTGAGATTAAGGGGCTATAGTTACATCTTTGCTGAATAAGCTTAATTGGGGTGTAGCGTGGGAAACCCATAAACCCTCTGATATGCAGCACACCTCTTGCTTAGCTGTGTAGTCCAGCCTTGCAATCAGGGCTGTGCCTGAAAGAGACTAATGCCATGGTTTATGACATGGTAAGGAAAACGGTTACTAAAAACAGCTGCCAGTCTACAAAATCAGTGCAGTTTATAGAAATTGGATCCGTGAGATCTATTGATCAGGAAGGACCCAAAGCTAGTTAATTTTTGTTTTTTCTTGCCTTTGCATTTTCTTTCCTCTTCAACAATATATATACTCTAGCTTTTGAATTTATCATAATTTGGGTGGAGGTATCTTCAGTAAGGAGATTCTAGATTTTTCTAATAGTCATTTCCCAGGGAATTCTTTTCTTTTCACTCATCACATTTGAACTTACAGATAAGATGTAAAATTAAAGAGACTGATGTCTTGGTTTAGCCGTTGACCTCTGCATATCAAAAATCAGCTTTCTGTTTGGTCCTCCTTTCTCTCTACCATTATGAGACTTGGCGGTGTCAAGTTATTCCTTTCCTGAACTCTGTGTACTTCTCTTCTTCCTCTGATAGTTCAGTAACGAATTGGGCAAATACTTCAACAAATATGTTTCTTAGTCAACACTAAATGCCTTTAGTTAGAAGTCTAAGGCCCCCATCTCTTATGACAGCTTTCACTGCTGGTGAGTTTCACTTTACAGTTTCAAGTCACAAAGTCCTTGGCTCTGGGGACTGACTTCATAGGGGAAGAGTCAAAATACTTTAGACCGTTTTTGTAGTGCCAGCTGTGGCTCATGTTGTGTCAGCAATTCCATCATCATAATTCCCAACATTCGAGGGTTTAGAATGAGACTGTTAAGTTTACCACAAACTGAAGTTGGGTATTCAAGAGTTGAGCCTGAAGCAAACTTTTTCATTTAAAAAAAATGCAGTTTCTCTATAAAGCCACTTATAAGGAAGCAGAGCTGGTGATTATTGGTGTTACAGTACCCAAACGACTTGGTTTATTTCATACTGCAGGGACATTAGTCTGTAATATAAACCAATCACTACAGGAGTTTGGGGAAAAGACTATGAACGTGAGTGATATTTAATTTTGAGAGGTGTCTGTTTGAATAATTGAAACTAAATTTGCTCTCAATTTTAGGACCATTTTCAAGGCCTGTTTATCCTACTGTCTTCTGGGGACACAAAAATGCATCGGGCTCATGATGATAAATTCAATAGCAATACACACATGTTCAGGACCTCAGGCAAGCCGCTTTTCCCCCAACCTAGGAGTAAGGGCCATTGCACACATATTGATGAGAATGCAGTGCAACTTGGGTCTGCTGTTGAGTTGGGACTATCTTGATTCAATAATTTGCTTCCATTTCCAGGTAAGCTTGATCCTGAAGGACCTCTTAGGGAGAACAGATGCCTGGAGATTTTTGTTTGTTTGTTTGTTTTTTAACAGTAATGATGATGGAGTTGGGTGGCTATACCCCCCGCCCCCTCCATGCTCTGGCCTCCCTTGTGACCAGTTGGAAGCATATGCAAGATGTTAATTTGTGTTAAGCACAAATCTATGGCCCTGGAACAGAAACAGTGTGATTCCCATGGGGATGAACCCATGACTCTGGCCTCTATAACACTCCATGCTTGCATCGCCTGAATTTCGTAGCCTATAGGTCATAGGAAGGAAAACTAAAGATGACTTTGTCTGTGGGTTACGTCCCGCCAGTCTTGTCCTCTCTCTACTATGTTGATAGGCATTCATTCCATTTTTCTTCTTCTCTTTACCTTGTTTTGGCTCATTTCCTTATTCATCTCTTCTTGGTATATCTTCTCTTCCTACTTCCTTACTCCAAATAATTTATATTTGGGAACTATTTGTAGAGAGTCTACTGAGTACTGTAGTAGGTGATAAGCTCAATGTTTTCATGTATATTCTTTATGAAATTTGGATGGAATCAAATTTATTGATTCTAAAATGATATGTATATGTATACATATACACACATATAGAATGTATGTATTGTTAAAAGATAAAGTAAGGCATATTAAAATTTTAACTGGTTTATTTGAGCAAAAATTGATTTGAATGGACAACGTCCAATCTAACAGATAGGAGCTGTACAAAATGAAAGACATTTGTAGGTGGAAGGGTGCAGGAACAAACAGTTATACTGGGCAAAAAAGGGGGTTATTGCAAGGTTACTTTCCTATAGGGGACAGGGGGGGTCTACCAGGCAGATGATCTAATCTAACTAGTGCTGATCAGGTCATTCCTGATTGATTGGTTTAAAATTCTTATCCTGGGAGAGATGAACCTATAAATTAAGTCTCGTTTTGGTGACATGGGGCTTAGCACAAGTTACTCCATTTTGGGGCCTGTTGTCTTTTTTATTTCTTTTTAACAGTATACATTTTGTAATCTGACTCCAGATATTTCTGTAATTAAATAACATACCAGTTATGCTATTTAGGTTACAGAGTTGGAAAAACTTTAATGAATTAGAACAAGATGTTCCTTCTGACTGCAGGGCATGTGGTTGGTGAGCAGGTGAGGGCTCGGCTGTGTGTCCCTTCACCCTCCTGATAAGACATGATCGTATAGGGCAGAGCTTGCACAACCTTATGGGGGTGGTTCTGTCGTTAATTGGTACTAAATCTCTTTTCAATGTGTGAGGTTTTTTTTTTTTTGAGTTTTTTCTACTACTCAAAATGTGATCCCAATTTTAAGCAAAGTGTCACAAATACTCAAGGGATAACAAAGTATTGTTAATGTAATGAAAAATTCATATATCTAGGAGGATGTATCTAGATTTTTAGATTATTAGAAATGGCAAATGGTCTGAGGAATTATTTGTGCAGATATCTGGCGGTTCATATAATAATGTGATGATTTGCAAGCAAGGATTAGCCAGGCCTCTGAGTGTGACCCATCGTTATTGTTTCCCCCTCAGTAATTTAGAAGATAAGTTTCAAGCATAGACATCTTGTATCGCACTGAACGGGTAAGTACTATGAACGCTAGGTGTAGGCCTCTTAGCTTCCTAAAGTGTGATGGTTGTCAATTAGAATTATATGCCTGCATAAATAAGTATCTTGGAAATTCATATCCTAGTTTTCTCTCCAAATCCAGTGCCTTAAGTATAATAAGATGAAAGGTAAGAACCAAGGAACCCGATAAATAGGGAAAGCACGAGTTCTGCTTTAGGTCCCCTGTGTGCCTGTTAAGAAATGAGCTTATTAACCTCACCTTCACCATACCTGGTCCTTTCCATACTCATTTTCTGTCTTCTGTGTGTAGATAACATGACCCATAATGCTGATATAACTCTATCCTCCTTTAATTATAACTATATTGATGTTGTCAATATAGTTAAACCTATTATTAATACCTGGGGACGTAAGAGGGAATATGACTGTGAATTTGCTGCTACCAGTATGAGACCTTATTTTTATATAGAAATCAAATCATGAAGTGAGATGCAAACCATTTAGATGAAATGTGTATAAGAACCAACTTAGGTCATTATAAACAGAGTGAACAATTTGACTATCTTGGAACGAATTGTTTCAGAATAAAAAGTTAACCCTGGAGTTCTGTCTTTTTCCTTTGAAAATGATAGAGTAGTTCCTCAGCTCTGCGATTCACTTCCTGTTTGGGGGGACAGGATGTTGGATAAATGGGAAGGTCCTCATATGTCTACTCTACTAGCTTTGCAAATGGATCAAGTTTCCATTGTTTATCTGGGGAACAGTTCAGTTGTCTCTTGTCAAACTGGAAGAATCTTCTTAGAAAGAGAAGGCGATGCTTTAATGGTGTTTGTATCTATATGGTCTTTCTATTCCATGACCTTGAATTTTACTATAATAGTTATAAAATTGCTTTTCAGTTTGTCTTCTTATATGTAAAACTGATCAATGTGTTGTGTATAGGAGGAGTGATTCGTAGTAACTTAAATATGTGTCTCCCCTATTCCTACTCCCCCAAATTCCCAAGGCATTTCAAAATGAGTCTTTTAAATGAGATTTGAAATTTTTCTTTCCCAAAATCTCAAACCTATCTTCATTTCTGTTGTACACTTCCAATGAACAATGGAAATAATACTCATATTTGATTTGACCATTGATTTGTCCCAAGCAGTATTTTTTTCCTATTGGTAGGGACTATGGGAAATTTTACTTGGGGTGGAGGAGGGGCAGGGAAAGAAAGAATGTTGTTCTTTATGATATTGTTCTCAGATTTTTGGGAATACTCCTTCCACATACATACATTCCTTTCCTACACTTTCTCTCATGAATTTCAAAAACAGACACAGTGCTTTTGTATCCCACAAAGGGATTACATAAAAATAAAAGAAACATAAAATTGGATTGATTTGAATGAAAAGACAAGCTAGAGTGAGATGAAGAAGATACCTCGTAAGGTAACTTACGTACCAACTGCTTGATAATATTGAAGAAAGATTCATAATAAAGATGGCAGAGGAAGCAGATACTGTGATACATAAACAGACATGAAGGCTTTTTGTCCTTTTTTGTTGTTTTAGAAATATAAGAATCTTGGCCTGGGTTTACCTTCGTCTACTGGATCAAATTATGGGGCAATTATTCTCCAAATATTCTTATGACATATGATGTAGTCTAAATGTGTAGTTTCTGGAGTCAGAATTGAGGTTCAATTCAACCTGCCATTTCTGACTTTAATGAGTGTATGTGTTGTGAATATGTATGTTGGATTTGAATTAGCAATTCCTAAGAAATACAAGCAACAGCCTCACCTTTGAAGAACTGGGGGAAGGATCAGGGTTATGAGCACAGAACAGAGTAAAAGGGTGTGATTATAATGAATTAAATACATATTTTTGATGGGTCTTACTCAGTGCCTCTCACACCTGGCCTCATCTGGTCACGCCTTTGCTTTTACACATATGATGTCATTGGCAAAGCTGGGCTTCTGGATGCTTCCCAGCACTTGCACCCTGAGCCGAGGCTAATTCTGTCACCATGATTAGCTACATGTGGATAACTTATCTATGACAATTAAAAAATCAACAATTGGCTTTTTCCTTTTGCCAGCTGGCCACTGTCTGCAGTTGTTAGTTGGCTTGTGCTGAGGGAATATAAAATTTAAAATTATTCTAAAGTTAATTAGGGAGGGACATTTGTTGCCAACTTACTACCCCCATATAATACAACTACAACCAAATGTGAATGATTTTCGGATGATCCAAATTAGTTTTCCCCTCTGCCAACGAGCATGGAGCACCAAGATTAGAGAGTAATAGCAGAGCATTATTAATAGGTGGGTTTTGGAAAGGATTCCATTTGCCTTAGAAAAGGTTATTGGGAGGAATACCATTCAGAAACATTTACTTAAGTATTTATTTTTGGATTTATGATACCAGTGTGCTGCCTTTTAATTTGTTTTAATTTGTTCCTTTTCTGTTGAGTACTTAGATTCTTGTGTCTTCCTTTTGATTTTGTCTTTGTGAATTTTTTTTATAACTTTAAAAATGACAGCACCCATTGCTTAGCATATGGGACAAAAGGAACTCCCCCCCCCCCCCGGTATTTTTTGGTTTTTTTTTCATAAGGAATCTAAAAGTTTTTTCCCCATCTTTCCCGCCTTCTGTTAAGCCCCAGATGACCTAAGGATTTAGAGGTCCTGGGTCAGATCCTTTCTTCTTTGCTTCACACACAACTGTTCCTTATATTGTGATCCTTCTAATTTGTATGGGGACTGTGCAAGTAGAACAATATATGTGAGTTGTTTATAAAATATATAAGCTTTGAGATGTGGCAGGGCCTGTCTTTATGCTTTGGCTTAGATCAGTGCATGTTAAGAGAAATTAATGATTCTGATTACATAGCTCCCAAACAGTGAGGACCTTAATTCCTCTTCTGCTTCTCCCTTTGAATCAAGTTGATTGTGAAAAGTAACGGCTACAGTCATTTGATTTGCATGTTTTTGGCATCCAGGAAAGCATAGGGTGGGGTCGGGGGGGGGGGGGGAACTTGTCAAAGCCAAACCTAAAGAAGCTTGTAGACATTGAATTTGCTCTGAGCAATTATTAATTTTTTTCCCCTCCTTGTACTTTGTTAAATATGTAGGAAAGGAACATCAGCTTAAGATCTGTCACTCTGGCTCCAGGCCAGCATGCCAAATTCTGTCATCTTTGCTGCATGGCCAAGCATCTTTATTACATGTTATAATTCTGCTTTTGGGCTAGATCCAGCAATTCTGATACAACATCAGATGGTTAGGGGTGTGGAAGAGGAAAAGGGCTATATTCATCTCTAGATGAGGTTTTGGGAGAAGTGTGAGAGCAGGATGTATGTTGCAGTTGTCTAGGGCAGGGATTTTTCATGGATGCCACAAACCTCTCTGCTGCTTAGAATTTGGATTGCATTATCAATTTCTGTTCATGCAGATTGTTGTTTTTAGACTGAAGACAAATGCTCTGGCCACCACATCTCCCAGGAGCTCAGCAATTAGCACCAGCCTTGAGAACAGTGTCACCATCATAAATGTGCAAGTTTTGTCCTATTGCCCTGTTCTTGGGGTCCACCCGTGACACTTGACCTCCATCAGTCTGGTGGAGTGGGAAGCTGAACTTCTGAACTATTTTGTCTGCACTGGTCTAAGATTAACCATTTCAGGGTTAACTCTTCTCACTCCTTTCTTCAAAATTGCTTTAGAGGGGAGGGAGTAGTGGGGGCAGATAATAGTTTTTAAAAAACAGGAGGGGAAAAACGATTACATTTAATTCTTGAGCAGTGAGCCTACATACTACCTTTTGCAATAGTCTCTCCTTCCTGCTCTTAGGGGTTTTGCAGATGAAGCCCTGGCTTTGGTTTGTCAGTGAAGGACTGTTTGAAGCTGCAGAGAGCATTCAGCAGCTTTGCAGCAAGCAGTGACACAAGGTTCCGGCCACTCTACCCCGCCTTCCACGTATTGTTTCAGGATTGTCAGAAAACAGGCTAGGATGAGGAGGAAAGTGAAGTTCTTTTCCCCCTCCAGTTTGGCTGCTGAATGAAAGCAGTCACTTTATTTAGAAGTGAGTAGGGAGGGAAATGCAGCTTAGGGTTGACACCCTTCTGGTGCTTATCCATAAATATGAAATGGTGTTAGAACACCAGACACCAGAGAGCTTTCTGATTGGCTGTTGGTGATGTCATCTTGTCATTAATACTGTGCTCAGAAAATAAACTGATCTGCCTCTTTTCTTTCTTTCTCTTTTTTATCAATCTGAAATGCATAAAATCTGTTTTGTAATAAAAATGAGACATGTCAGTCAGAACATTTTGAAAAAATTACTGTATTTCTCAGGTGTTCAAGAGTCATTTTGGCCTTCACTTGGGTGCTGCAATAATAAACCACAAGTATTCAGCCTGTGTTGTCTTACTGCTTAAAAGTAAGGCAGACACTTTTCAACACCTGGACACCAACGGTTGACATTTACCCACATTAAGTGCTAGTGCAGAGTCCATGGGAATTTCTATCTGTCAGCCTTTAAATGTCCTGGTGTGGTTTTGGGTATGGGCGGGATGTGGATGGGTCATGAAAAGTGCTTTCTTTATTTTCTTAAATCCTAATTTTATTTCTTTACCTCTGATAACTCTTTAGTCGAATCTAAACTGGCCTGCTTTTCATTTAATTGAGAGATTAGATGAGTATTCATTGTATCGCAGCAGGAGGATCACACTTGTGGCATGGCTAGGCTGTGTGTGTGTGTGTGTGTGTGTGTGTGTGTGTGTATGCATGTGTGTGTGAAAAATCCAATAGCATCCTTGCTACATAGGATTTAAAATTCTCAGAAGGAAAGCCACTGCCCAGCAACTCTGACCCTTGCATTGATTTGTGACCCCTGGAGTCTGGGAAGGCTTGACAATCCTCCATTCCTATTGGTTAACTCTGACTGAAGGAGAGGTACTGAGTTTCAATTAACCATTGGGAAGCATTGTATGTAAATATAGCTCTATGTGTTTTCTATAAGTGAAATATAGAACTCATCTTTTAGGGAAAGCCGCGATTCTTTATCATGAGAAATATTGGCTTGAATAAGCTCACCCTTTCTTGTAATATTTAACTTTCCTTGTGAATAACCCTTTAAAAATGTACTCCTTTGTTTGTTAACGTACTATTGAGTAGAAGAATCTCCTATCATGTAGGAATGTTCTGTAAACTCACCCCCTCACTTCTCTCCCTGAAGCAGTTTCTTATAGTGAAAGTGCATCTAAGAGGTTACTCCATCACTAATGAAATGGCTGTCCAAGGTTATTTTACGCATGCTGTGGACATATTACTTGAATTAGCAAAATGCCTAGCAAGCAGGTGTAACTGATTTTTGCCATGCAACTGTATCTCTTATTACAGGGAGACACCACATTACTTTTCAAAGTTTCCCTTGTTTTCAGCAAGGTTAGAAACCATAGATTTAGCAGCCTTTGGGGTCAGAGGGAAAAGAGCAAGACAATGAATCCCATTCATTCTTAAGTGCTCTAATGAGTCATAGAGATAGTCTATTTTCCAGGTTAGAGCTCTGTCTCTGACAGGCTTTAATTATCTGTGAGCTGGAACAAGAAGTGTTATAAACATGCAAAAGTCTTTCAGGAATAGATTTTTAAAGGAGATGAATCACCCAAGTTGGTGTCTTGCTCAGCCTTTTTCCAAGGGGCCTGTTCCTTCTACTCCCTTTGCTCCATTGCCACTTGATCACGTGACAGCTGTTTGCAGACTAAAGGAAAGAAAATCATTCACTGCCAGGAAACTTAATCCTGGGCAGGTGCAGTTTGAGTAATGACTCTGGGCCTGAAGGTCAGCATGGTTGCAGAGGTCTAAGCTTTTGCAGATGGTCTGAGTGGGAGGAGCAAGATCCAATAACCTTTCTCCCATCCGCAGCCCCCAGACTGCCCTCTCCTCTGGGGTAGTGCTACCATTTCTCCAGATTCTGCTGAACTTTTGAACTCAAGTACAGTGCAGTATTAGGATGTTTGTTTATAGGTTTCAGATAAAGCAGTAGCGGATTTTAAGGAAACAGTAGACAGATCCGTTTTCCTTTTCCTCCAGTGATGTTAGCGATCTAATTAGAAGTCAGTGTTTTAGCAGCTTCCTCTGTATGTGCTTTGGGTTCTTTTCTTTCTAAAAGACGCTTGTGGACATGAACAAAAGCCGGATGTTGCACTAGAACTTCTGAACAAGTGCTCAGCATTAGATATGTCTGGAGTTTACAGAGCACGCTTTCCTCCACACAGACCCAACGAGAGAGATTGTGTCCGGTGTTTTGACTTATTTTCATCGTTAGAGCTGCTATTTTCACTCTATAACACTGTCCCTCTGCCACTGTATTTCATATCCATTACTAAAGGACTTTTTTTTTTCTATTTATATTGCTTGAAACTAATTGAGATTCCAGGTACACAATCATGTTACACCCAAGGGCTTGTGTACATGGAAAATCATAACAATAGTTCAGTAAAAGATGATCCAGTCACCCTTTCTGGGGACAAGAGGGGAACCAAAAAATCCCAAACAATAGTTAAGCATGCACTGCAGAAAGTATCAAATATGTAAATTTCTAGAGATAAGAGTCCAGCATAGTCTCAGTTGCAACCTAATTTAATGAAAACTGTGATTTGGGGGACAGTGTAGAATATTTACTAAACTAATCCATTTCTCTGAATAGCTCGCTCATTTTTTGTGGCTTGGTGACCAAAACTTAGAAATCCACAATTATACTGTATAGATGAACCTTGTTCCATATTTAGTGTATAATCTCCACTCAGGGGCTACATAGGGCCATGAGCACCCACGTAAGAGCTAAAAATATAAGTTGCCGCCCACCTTGTCCTGAATTGGAATCATACATAATTGCTCTTTGCTTTAAAAATCTTTGTTTTAGAAAAGAGTTCAAGATCAAGTTGTTAGTGGACAGTCTTTTAAATGAAACAAGTGCCACTTAGCTCTTGGAAGAATATAAGGAGATAAGTCCTGTGTCAAATCACGATGGGGATACGTTCTGAGAAATGTGTTGTTAGGCAATTTTGTTACTGTGTGACTGCTTAGGGGCCGTGATAAAACACAAGACTAAATCAAGCACAAGAGAAATGCAACCAAGACGAGAAATGATGCAAACACAAACACGTGGCATAGTGTCTCCTAACAAACTTTTTTTTATAAGTAGAAAGAGTACACTAAATTAACAATAAAAAATATAGTATATTAGATACATAAGCCAGTGACATTTATTATGTACTGTGCATAATTGTATGTGCTGTACTTTTATACGACTGGCAGCACAGTAGGTTTGTTTACATCTCCGTCATCACCAACATGTGAGTAATGCCTTCATTTAAGATGTCACCATGGCTTTGACATCACTGGGTGATAGGAATTTTTCAGCTCCATTATAATCTTACAGGACAACCGTTGTAAATGCGGTCTGTCATTTACCAAAAAGTCATTTTGCAGTGTGTGATTGTCATGCAGGGTGTCATGTGGGGTCTCTGGTCCCGCTCCCCACATATGAACGCAGGACATGGTGAGGCCAAAAAGGAACACCCACGGAGCCATAGATGGGGGAGTCATACCACTCTAGTCTCGCTGGCGGCTGGGTTGGAGACACAGGAAGCAGGAGCCACACTATCTGCAACCTGCCGTTCACTTCTCTGCAATCCGCAACCCGCACTCTGCTGTGCTAACTGCAGTCTGCGCTTGCTAGCTCAGCCACCATCTTCTTGCTAGCCCTCATTTTTTGCTAGCTTAGCCACGGCAATTATATTCGTGGCCAATGGCTCACTGGTTACAGCTGACGGCCAACTAGCCACAGCTGATGGCCATCCAATCCCAGTTGATGGCCATTTACTACCTGAGCCAGCACCTTTCAACGTGAGGCCAAGAGCCTGGAAACTGCACTCCTGGCTCTGTCCCCACAGTGACTGTACTTGTTGAATAAATATAAGAAATGAAGGAATGGCATTCTTGGCAGAATTGATACCTCTTATTGCTTACTTAGAAAGTAGCGTGATTAGTCTGGAAGCTCTAGACTCATCCTAGAAGTACACATATCAAGAAGTGAGCATAGAATATCTAGAAGCAGTAACTGATGGGCTAGGTTGCTGGAACTGGTAACAATGGAAAGTATAGAAAGTTCTAGTGGTTTCCAAACCTGGCTGTTTGTCCATGTCATCTCATGAGCTCTTAAAAACACAAACCTACCGAATCTTGGACCTAATCTCCAGTATCTCTCATGCACAACCCAGAAACCACTGCCTTTGTCCACAGATCAGAAATGCCAGGGAGGAGAAATGGATTGAACCCATGGAGGTTTTTCAGGGAGACCGTAAACCAGAGGTGGCAAGGCTCTGTCGGCACACAGCGAAAGAATTATATCATTTTCTTGGTTTGTTTTTAAATGGATTCAGCAAACATTTATTGAGCATAACACATTGTATCACATATTGTCTTAGAAATACACAGAACAAAACTCATTTCTGCTGATGGGCTCACAGACTTATCTTGAACAGAATCACAGTGTCACTTGTCCCATGTGTTACGGCCTTCTGAGCACAATTACTGTAGGAACCGAGAGGAGGTATAAATAGTAGCTGGATTTGAAGAAGGCTTCTTCAATGGAGGTGATATTTAAACTGGCGTTCTGAAAGAGGAGTTGGGTTTTTGCCAGGAGTAGGAAGGCCAAAGGGGAGATTAGGAAGATGAAAGATGACAGCGCATGTGCAAAGACCAGGAAAAAAGAGCATGGAATGTTTGGGGAATGGCGAAGGCAATGGGTGACTGGAGGCGAGAGATATGCCTGTCATCAGTAAGGTAATCCCCCTTATTTGTGGAGGGAGTATGTTCCAAGACCCTTAGTGTATGCATGAAACTACAGATAGTACCAAACTCTGTATGCACTGTGTTTTTTCTATGTGTGTATGCATACATATGATAAAGTTTAATTCATAAATTAAGCACAGTAGGAGACTAACAACAACTATTAGTAAAATAGAGCAATTATAACAATAGATTTTAATAAAAGATATGTGAACATGGTCTCTCTCTGTCTCTCTGTCTGTCTCTTTCTCTCTCAAAATATTGTGTTGTACTCACTTTTTCACTTAGAGGAAGCATTTTTTGGCTTCTCTTTGGCATATCTGAATTGCCCGCCTCACTATTCTTGCATGTTGGGACCACTATTAAGTAAATGAGGGTGACTTAAACACAAGCACTGTGATACCACAGCAGTCGATCTGATAACGGAGGCTACTCAGTCATTCGTGAGAGAGGAGAGTGTACAGCGTAAGGGCACTGGGCAAAGGGGTGATCCATGTCCTCGACTGGAGCGATTAAGAATGAGTGAGATTTCACCACATGACTCACAAAGGTGCACAATTTAAAACTTAAGAATTATTTCTGGCATTTTCCATTTAATGTTTCAGACTGCAAGTAACTGAAACAACGGCAAGCAAAACCATGGATGGAGGCAGGGTGGGGGGGTACTGTACTTTTGTTTGCTAGACTAAGGAGTTTGGGATTTTATACTTTAAATAATTCTTTTCTCCCCATAAGGGGAGGGAGCGATGTATGGGTTTTCTCTCCAACAGAATGTAAGCCCTCTGAGGGTGGGGAAACCTATCATCCAAAGGTGGTTGTCGCTTTGTGCATGTAGTAGGCACAAATAATGCCTCTTTCGTTACTTCAAACGTTTTTATATATGGCTCATGAAGCAGAATAATCAGTTTCTCTGAGAATAGTTGTGTGCCTTATTTTTCTTTTAATAAAAACAAAAATAAATTAAGGGGATAAAAATAATTAGAGGCAATCTGCTAGTTCTCTTCCTTTTTGTCCCTTTGATACTTCTTTCATTCTTTTCATATCTTGCTGTGGGGATGACTTGCTCCCTGCACCACCCGGCTCCTCCCCATAACATCAAAGTGAGTGTAGCCCACAGAACCAAGAGGGCTTAGAACGAGCCTGTTTTTCTTCACACAGCTCCCAAGATGGATCCACAGGGATATGGGAATGGAAAGATTTTAAACATTTGTGATCCCTGTCCACTCCATTTTTATCACTACAAGGCCTTCACAGACTACATACATGTTAAATGGCCCATATCCGTAGGCCAGAGGTGCTGTTTCTAAGAGCTTGCTTCCTGTTTTTTTTTTGTTTGTTTGTTTGTTTGTTTTTTTTTTATTATTGCTGGTTTGTTCGCATCTCTGCAGAATATTCATGAGATAGAAAAGGGATTTTATTTTTCTTTTAAGGATGCCAAATCCAGGTGGGGAGTAATGATCTTGATGAATCTTAGCACTTGTCAATTTGAAAATGTTCTGAGAAAACAAATGGAAAGAGACGATGGATTTGTTTATATGGTATCATTCAATGATTCAAAGCTGCAGATATTTCCTATTCTACTTTTGAAGGTAGGGATTGCAATGAATAATAGACAACCCTTCAACATGAAACATTATCAGGCTTGAGGGATTTTATTGGTTTTTTTGATATTTCATTGTTTTGTCGTTTGTCCTTGTCTCTGATTACTCATTCCTCTGACAAAAATTTGGTCATGCTGTTGCTTTCTTCTTTCCCCTAAGCTGATATTGTATGATGGGAATTATTTCTCTCGTTTTTTATCCCTTTCTCTTATTAATTTCGTTGGTTTCAAATAAAGCATTTATCTAGACCTAGATGGTTTCAATACCTGTGTCAATTATACATCTGCTTTTGTCTTTTCCTTCAAATATTTTGTGTTTTCTTTGTAAATTTGTTCATTGCAACGAATTTTAGTTAAAAATTAAAATATAATAAAACCTGTGAATCCCGTATGTTGGGCTAATGTTTGTCTTTGCTTGCTTAAACCTTCATCAATGCTTCAAAAGTAATAGCTAAGTGATACTATCCTAGATGTGGTGGTGGTGGTGGGGGAGAGGTGTTTAAAAATCCTAGAGTATAAACTGTTTTCGTGTGTCCTCAAGTACTTCAGAAGTCTCCATTTCCACAGCAGTACTTGATATGGTAATTATATATGATTCTCCTGTGTTCATTAAAATATGAGCCTGAGGCTCCGCTGACAATTTGTTAGCTTCCCATAGGTTGTAAGTAATAAAATTGCTTTGCTTTAAAAAATCTAATTCAGTACTTCCACTAATTCAGATGAGCTTTCTCTCCATTCTTCTCCCAAGTAGGTAATGAGAAAAATTGTTTTTTAAAATACCTCTGAGAAAATGAGGGTGGTCTTGCCATGGAGGAGGAGGAGAAGATGTGGGTTATCTTAGAAGGTGAATGTGATTATTTTTATTGCCTTGGTCCTAAAAGACCTGCAGTTTCAAATCCTTTCCCTCTTAGTTCCTGCAGTCAAATTATCTCCTTGTTTCCAAAAGAGATACACATTTTTCCCTAAAATTGAAAGTTTCCATCATTTCAAAAAGGCAGAAGAAATGGATGGAAAAAAGAGTTTAAAAACAAGTCCAAACTAGAGCCAAAAGGTGGAAGCAACCCAAGTGTCCATTGACAAAATGTGGTATATACATGTAGTGGAATATTATCAGCCTTAAAAAGTAAGAACATTGTGACACATTCCACAACATGGATGAAACTTGAGGGCATTATGCTGAGTGAAACAAGCTGGTCACAAAAGAACACACATTGTATGATTCCATTTACATGAAATACCTGGAGTAGTCAAATTCGGAGACAGTAGAATGGTGGTTGCCAGAGGCTGGGGTGAAGGAATGGGGAAGTTAACGTTAAATGGGTACAGTACCAATTTTGTAAAATGAATTCTGTGATTGTACGATGATGATGGTAGTACAATAGTGTGAATGAACATAATGCTACTGAACTATACACATAAAAGTGGTTCAAGTGGTAAGCTTTATGTTATGTATTTCACCACAATTAAAAATTTCAAAAAGGAAAAATTACTGTTTTAAAGTTATAATGTAAGACAAATGTCATTTTTGGTAATTTTCAATGTTTACCCATGCAATATAAATTACAAATATGTTTATCATTGCACCATCTTAAGAAATACAAAGATGTACACAGTCTTTGCTAAATAAAATCATTGCATTTAATGTAAAAACAAAACAAACCCAAGTGCAATTAGATTTTCTAATTTGTGGTATTTGTGTGTCTCCTGTGCAGACATTTTTCTCATTTGGATTCCTGACGTAAAATAAATAAAATTGCTGTTATTGTTCTCTTTCTCTCTCTTTTTCTGTATTTGCAATTCCTGGAACACTTGAAATTATATACATATTTAAAAACAAAGGATTAAACTAAATTAATGCTACTTAAAATTAGTATGTGCTTGACGCATCTGAGGATTTGTTAGCATTCACATTCTGATTTAGTGAGCCTAGGGCAGGACTTGAGATTCTGCAGTTCTAATAAACTTCCCCTTCTGAAGTACTTGGAAGCCCTGGATGGTCTGCTGTCCTCAAGGCTAATTTAAGGTTCTGCCTTCTAAGGTGTGCTAGTCATTCACTTTACCACTCCTCCCCCTGCTTTCTAGATTACATGATACTGTGGCTGTTGTCACCTCAGTCTTTTAGACCTTGTGGATTTCTGCATATTAAAAATCTTTTTTAGTTTTGTTTTAGTGGATCACTAAGTGAAAGGAAATGAGGTAATGCTCATCTTTCACAGGAAGTTCCCGTTCCTCTCTTCATTGTTTGTGGCTATGTGCTTGGTGTTGGGAGATAGCTGATGAATTTAGTAGGATCAGCAGCATATATCAACAATCCCTGTCTTACCTAACGTTAAAGTGCGTAAGTATTTATGGAGCACAAAGTATGTGCTTATCCTCAGAGTTGATAGATATGGCTCCTGCCTTAAGGAAACCAGTTGGGTATGCTTTAATCCAGAGATGGAGGGAGAGGAGCTTGGGTGACATTTTTGAATCAGGCATGTTCTTACAGTCTGCCTTGTCTTGTAGGTGGTTGGAAGTTTCTTCTTTAGAGTTAACGTTTTCACTGTACCTCTCTGTTTCTGTCTTATCCACAGAATACCCTCCTTTATTTGGTTTCATATTTTCCAGCCCTGCTGATACAATAAAGTAGAAAGAATCACTCTATTCTTCCCAATTTTAAGCAACAGAATTTGCTTATTTTGTGAAAGGCCTTTCTAAAGTGTGTCCCTGCTACTTCATCATTGAAATTTCAGAAAATTTTTGTAATTCGGCAGTGTTGAGGGGAAAAATAAACATGGCCTTATAATATTGTATGGAAGGCAAAATTCTGATATGGTCCCGAAGATCTTCTCCCTGACCCCTATTGCATATATGACCTGAAGAATCCCTGGGATGGTGGATATGATGGATTTTAAGTTTTGTGACATGGTATGGGGTGACCTTAAGATAGGGATATTATCCAGGTGAGCCTGACTTAATCACATCAGCAATTAAAAGCAGAGTTTTGTCTGCTGATTGAAGAGAGAATGAGAAGGATTCAGTGTACCTTGGTGGCTTAAAGATGGAGGGGGCCATGACAAGGAATGCAGGCATTCTAGAAGATGCCTGTCAGCAAGGAAATGGGACCTCAGTCCTACAACCTTGAGGAACTGATTTCTACCAATGATGAGAATCAACTGGACAGTTGGATCCCCCGCACCTCCAGAGCCTCTAAATAAAAACTCAGTCCAACCATAAGTTAGATTTTAGCCCTGCCATAAGCTGAACAGAGAACCCAGCCATGATGTCCAGGACTTTTGACTACTATGCAATGCATATTAGTGTGCAAATGCATTCACAGAAGAGTGTACAAGCTTCAGCAGTGAAAATAAGATAGTCCTGCTTAGCCAACTGGACAGAAAGTCCAGTTACCTTACCGATAGTGGAAATAAAAAAATGTCCCTGATATGAAGAAAGTATCACACAGTGGAAAGAACAGTGAGAGGAAAGCTGAGCAAATCTTGGCTCTTTTACTTCCTAGCTGAGGCAAGTCACTCACTTCTCTGGGCCTCAGCTATAAAATGAAGAAGTTGACCAGATATAACCGTGGGTTTTATTTACCAAGTGTTGTACTCATTTCCATAATTTTCCTTAATCCAGCCTAGTCCCGATCCACTAGGTATAGAATGAGGGGTGTCTGTTGCATGTCTTTTTGGGTAAATTTTTTAAAAGCAGCTGAAGATTTTCTGGGTTTGTTTCTTAGGACCAGTAACAAATGTTGTCATGTCAGAATTGCAATAATCTGATGTTTCTACCAAAATGCTACATCAAAATATATTACTTGGAAAAAGTAATGTCTAAGGTCTGCTGTAGTTCTAAAAAAAACTAATGTCCATGAAAAATTTTCATATCCTTAAAACCCAGGGATTTCCTTTTTGGTTGTTTATAATATACAACTAGAAATTGATCTTTAAAATCTAGTTTTGAAACCTAGGATGATTCTGATGAGACATATTTCTCTGCCTGGAACACCTGCTCATCAGAATTCATTCTTTGTGTGTTTCTCCAGCCTTTTGGGGTGGGTACATAGTTCTTTCTTGTGCGTCCCTGTGTATGAGCCTGGTTCCTTGAACTTAGAGTCATGTGTATATCTGTGTCTGTGTCTGAGTGCTGGGTTTTAAAGGAAGTGGTTGCCTGGAGCTCTCTGAGTTGCTCGTCTTTCTCCTGTGAGATGAGTTCTTCCCTGAGCTTAAGGATCTTGTTCAGTGTGAAATAAAAATCTGCAGAAAATTAAGGATACTTAAGTTACAATGTTTTGGGAATATGATGATATTTCAAAGGAAAAGTGCTAATTATGGAGAGCTTTCCTTCCTCCAGCACTTGGAGATTCTCTCACTGATGTGAAGTTGCTGCTGGTTTTCATAAGTAGGACTGTAACTGGGAAAACAAACCTCACCAGCTCATCTACCAGGAAGATGACGGAAAGTATCTGTCAGTTACTAGAAAGGGAGACAGGACCACTTTTTACTAGAAAGGGAGACAGGACCACCTCCCAGCATGCAGGGAGCTTCTAGGCATGTTTTCTTGCGTGGAATTGCCTACGTGGTTGTATTTAAAAACTTCTGAGTAGCTTTCCTACCTATTTTAAAACATAAACAGGCCAGAGGTGGAAATGCCTCAGTTGTGTAGTTCATGGCTCCACTACAGACTTTAATGAAGTCCTTCCTTCCACCCACAGTGCATCCCCTCTGCTTGCACAGAACCCCATCAGAGCAGATCTGTCGTGTGAGCTGTGTTCCTCCATCACTTTTAATTTTGCCTCAGTCCTCATTTGACATTTAGCTTGTGAAAATAACTCTTGTGGAGTTATTGTCTCTATCATCTTTAAACAATACCAGAGGCTGGTGGGGAAGGGAGAGGGAGTCACAGCACTGACACGAGCAGAGCAGGTGCCTATTGGAAAATGTGCAAAAGCAGTGATACGCTGGGAACAGTCTTGTCCTTCTTCCACATCCATTCTTTACTATTCGTAGAAGTGACATGTTTCCTGACAGAAACTCAGGCTTCTCATGGTCTGCCACGTTCTTGAGAAAGCTGTCTTGCGAATCTACTCCATGACACTCATTAACCATTGCTGCCATTCCAGCCTGGTGAGAACCACCCTGTGTGTGTAGGGTTACAGCAGAGTCCTTTGGATTTGTAGTGTGGTAAGCACTTTGCAAACAGTTAAGCTTTATGCGAATGAAACTTCAACAATTTTATTGAACATTTATAGTGTACCTTTAATTTCCTCATTCTTATCTGTTTTATAAAATTGAGGAGTCCAGAGATCAGTA
This sequence comes from Rhinolophus sinicus, assembly GCF_036562045.2. Taxonomy (NCBI): domain Eukaryota; kingdom Metazoa; phylum Chordata; class Mammalia; order Chiroptera; family Rhinolophidae; genus Rhinolophus; species Rhinolophus sinicus. The sequence goes on along the minus strand of NC_133756.1, from coordinate 58,268,418 downwards.
AGAGTGGTTTGGTCTTAGAATGCTTATGTATTTAACGGTGTGCAAAATTTCTGGGGACTCCTTGTGCATAGATGCAGCCAATTTTATTTTACAGGTTACCTAACCTTCCACATGACCAAATTTCAGAGTTGTTAAGTTATAGCTGTAGTCTCTTAAGCTGCAGCACTGAACCAGTGCACCATCTTCAAAGGTCCTTCAAAGTGGTGATTTGGGGAGGATGCCCACTGCCTCCCTGACACAAGGGAATGCTTCTCCTTGGAGCCATTTATTGTTTGGTTAGTGGAGCTGGGGTTTTACCTGAGGTCTTAGCTTTGAATACTGCGTTCCCTAACTAAAGGCAAATTATATCCGTTTCGGGGGCTTTGGTTTCCTTATGTAGGCAGTGGGTGTAAGGATAGCTGCCTCATAGTGTCTTGTGATTATTGAATTGGAAAACTGACTGTCAAGTACCTGACAACAAAGCCTGGTACTTAGTGAGCAACATATGATACAAGTTAGATGTGTTTTTTTTTTGGTTTTTTTTTACGTTTGCTTTTTAAATACAAAACACCATTTTATCAACATTAACTTACTCTCGTGTAGACAACAACAAAAACCATACCAAATTATACTTTATATAATGCTTTTAAGTGCAAAACTTACAGTGTGGACTCTTCCCAAAGCACACATTTACATACTGTATTCCCCTCCCTTACCTTCCTGATAATGTTTCTAAGAATTGCTTGGGGCAAATCACAGAGAAGGAGCCCACGGAGGGGCTCAGCCAAAGGCCCAGAATCCACCAGGCAGCTTGGGGTGCAGAACCGTGCTCCAGTCATTTCTTATTGAGCACTTCCTCCATCTCAGTTGGAGGGTGAGCGGTGTCCCCTGCGCAAGCCAGTTTGTCTTCCTTGGCTACACTGCGTAAAGTGTGAAGCCACACAGGATGCTCTTAACAAGTGAATCGACATGTTTCTTTTTTTCTCTCTGAAAAAGGAAAGATACATCTCATGTGGATGCTGGCTGCAAGCAGTGGCTTTGGGAATGTCTCGAGGTCAGTCAGGGCTGCTGTGGCAGTGAAGTGTCAGTGTGTCGATTTTAGTTTCAGTCCTTTGGTGCAAACAGACCCTGTCCTTCAGCTCAGCTTTGTGTGTGGCCTTGACTGGGCTTCCTCCTCTGCTTGATGACAGTGCCAGGACCTCCACACTGCCAGCACCCACCCCCTGGCTGTACCGAAGGGCTCCCTTGGAGATCTTTGGAGGAGTCTGAGAACTCCTGCAAACTCCCATTCCCTGTGTTACTTTGCTTCAGGTTCTTTTTGCTGCTAGCGAAATAATTTCATTTTTCTTCTTTTTTCTTCAGAGCTGCATCATCTCGCTGGGTCCAGTGTTCTAGTCATCTCCCTTTTCCTGTGGTGCCTTGTTGTTTGTTTAAACAGCTCATATTATATCCTGTCCTTTCCTTTTCCCTACTTCCGGTCCCCCATGGTCCAGGGGCAGGTGTCAGGAAAGGTTGGTGCTGTTACGTGCATTGTCAGGTTCATGGACTCTCTTAGGAGTCAAGGCCTAGTCTAACTGGTTTTTCTTCCTCTTTCTTGATTTCCTTGTGTTCTTACACCACAGGGTAAGAACTAAAACTGTAGAAAGTGAGAAATCTGTTGGACTTTAGAAGTGAATGTTCTCTTGAGTGGAAGTCGGAAGACTTACTTCAAGTGCCCTTTCTGCTGTTTTCTCGTTGGAGGACTTGCCGAGTAAGTTATTAACCTTGTTTAAGCTTCTATTTCCTCACATGTAAAAATGGACATAATATCTGTCTTCTCTGTGGGTCCACTGGGAAAATCAAATGGGATAAAGTATATGTAAGAACTTTGCAAGTTGCAAAATGAGTTAACCAACCTGTCCAAGGCAATATGCTAAGTGCTGTGGGAGAACTAGTCTATCTAGAATAGGGAAAAAAAGGTGCAGGATTTAAAGTGATAAGACATGGGTTGAGTCCCAGATGTGGCACTTACTATCTGTGTGACTATCAGATAAATTACCCTTTGGTATCTTAATGTTTGTGTCTTTAAGAGGGAGATAAAAATACTTGTCTTGCTAGGTTTTAATACTTGTTTTAAAAGGAAAGTAGGAAAATTTAAGGACAGACTATGGAAACTTGAAAGCTAACATGTATATTATTATCATCATTTCAGTATATTTTGAAGCAAACATAAAGCTTTTGTCCAAAAGTAATTTGTTTTGGATAGGCTTAAAAATACTAAAAAAAATACACACATGAAAAACAAACACAAAAACAAAACAAAAAGCTAAAATGAATTGGAATCACTCATTATTTTAAAATTATTTCAAGGTTAAGACTTGTTTCATTGTAGTGACCTTGAATTTCACAGTTCACAATAATATGAAATGCAGTTGAAGTAATCTCTAAATAAAAAACTGAGGTTTTGATACTGAAACTCTATATATGTAGAATAACATAGGAAATTTTTTACTGTTCCAACGAGAAACATAAATCAACAAAAATGCAATTTTGAGGAGTACTTAAATAAACGTGTAGTGTCTGACAAGTCAAATGGACAGATACCAAATAAAGATACTAAGTATTTGATCAATGTAATTAATAACAATTAAGAATTAAGGGATATATTGTACTTTGTACCCCACTGAGAATGGACCTTTTCACATGCACAAGACATTTCCAAGAATTCGTCATATCACTGATTCCACTATTTTCAAATTTTGGGTAATTTGACTGTATACCATTAAGTTGTTTGTAATAGTTGAGTTAGTCTTTCCTGCTGTTTTAGAATATGTGCTTTTGACTCCAGCTGAAAAAAAGAGGCTTTGAAAACCTCACAGTCTGATGAGAACCATGACCATTTGGAGCTAAACTCCTCCCCAAAGAGCTTACCAAGAGAAAGCAAAACGGACCCATTCTGCCACAAGTTACTACCCCCTATCCTCCTCAACCCCAGGCTTTCCTAGTCTGCATAGAAGATTGGGGAAGAGCAAAGAGGACAAAGGCCCATCAGCTACCAGAAGTGAGAGGAAAAATTTCAAGAGACCTACTCATAGAGATTGGGTGTGACTGCAAGGAGGCAATGCAGGCATTGGATGTCCTGGTTGAATGTCTGCTCAGCCTGACTTGCCTACCTGACCCTGTATTTATCTGGGTTGGGGAGGAGAGACCTGGAGAGGCAGAACAGGAAGAAGGGCTGCCAGGCGAGCAGCTCACATACCCCCTGTTTAGGTTGGCTAGGATATGGGAGCTCTCCAAGGGTGAAGTGAACACTGAATGGTAGTTGGTCTTCAGCTATCTTGCTAGACTGTCCCTATGAGGCTGGCTGCTGGTACTGGGAGCCAAGGGCTGGGTAGAAGAGGTTGAGCCAGAACTGGGGTCAGATCAACATCAGAGAAGTTGTGCAGTGAGGAGGTCCCATAGGGCTGTCTGGAGAACTCACCCACCAGCCCACACTAGCTAGGGAAGTGATCATGGCAGGTCATATAGGCAGACATTTGCCTTTCCCACCCTACCTGTTGCTTTCAGGAGGAGGACGAACTGGAGCTCAGAGGAGGAATAAAAGAATAGATCCCAGCCCTCCCTGTTTTCAGTCCAGGCCACTGCTTTGCCTAGTGTCAGGGCAGGGGCTTGCGTAAAATCACAGTTGAACTTGAGAATAATAATTTAAGTTGGCCTAGAGTTTTTTCTGTTTGTTTGTTTGTTTTTGTTTTTTGTGGTGGGAGGAATATTGGGGAACAGTGTGTTTTTCCAGGGCCCATCAGCTCTAAGTCAAGTCATTGTCCTTCAATCTAGTTGTGGAGGGTGCAGCTCAGCTCCAAGTCCAGTCTCCATTTTCAACATTTAGTTGCAGGAGGCTCATGCAGGGATTGAACCAGCAACCTTATTGTTAAAAGCTCGCTCTCTAACCAACTGAGCCATCCAGCTGCCCCTCTGGCAGCTCAGTGGCAGCAAGTTGTCTTCAATCTAGTTGTGGAGGGCACAGATCATTGGCCCATGTGGGAATTGAACCAGCAACCCTGTTGTTCAGAGCTCGTGCTCTAACCACTGAGCCATCTGGCTGCCCTGGCCTGCTATGGACTAGAGTTTTAATAACCAGAAATTACCCCCACATGGTGAGATCTGCCTCAGATTAAAGGTGGGAAAGGGGTTCAAAAACAGCAGTTGGTAGCTCTGATGTGAGTAAAGCCATTTCCTGTTAATTGTCCCCAAGATGGCAACTCTCAATAAATCCAGTTTCACAAATCCCCCCTCTTTATGTCATTATGATAGCAAATATTCATTCCAATATTCAAATTTATTCCAGAAGTGTTGGTATTAAGTGATTAGCTTCCAGGATTTTTTTTTTTTTTAACTTTAATTTATTTAAGTGTGTTTTTCCAGGGCCCATCAGCTCCAAGTCAAGTAGTTGTTTCAATCTAGTTGTGGAGGGCGCAGCTCACAGTGGCCCATGCGGTGATTGAACCGGCAACCTTGTTCGTAAGAGCACTGCACTCTAACCAACTGAGCTAACCGGCCGCCCCAGCTTCCAGGAGTTTTGTTGTTATTAAGCTTGTAGACCTTCTTCATACTGCATATGGTGTGAAGTCTATATGAAGATAAAAAGATGACCCAAGGCACTAGATGTTTGCATAAGAGAATGATTTGTGATGACTTGATGGCCTCTTTGTGCATGAATGGAAGTGTCTTCATTTTAAGAATTGAGTTTCTGTTGTTGAAAGTGTGTAGGGTAGATCCCTGAGACATATATAAAACAGATTCTAGACAAGATAATACAGGGATGCACTGTGGAATTGAAGGAGCCTCATACTCCTTATTTGCTTAAGGAAGACTATAGGCATTATATGATGCCATGTCAACACAGCTTAATAAAAAGCTACCTTGGAAAGGGAGAAACAGATACAACATGCCTTTTCTAATGTTTTCCAGAGAGTCAGTGAATGAATTGAGAAGCGGATCCAGGATTTCATGTATCAGCACCATAGGTTTTATCATGTATATAATCCCTTTTTTCTGTTTCTGTCAAGATTTTAAAGGGGGATTATGGTTTGAGTTAGAGAGAGCAGGCAATTCAGGCATACCACATGAAGTTGTTAAATCTCAGAGGCTTGAGATTTCTTGGTTCCTTTTAAGTTTTGGGAGTAGAGCACTCCTGGGGAATGATATTAGGAATTGGCCTTACGGAGGAAATGCAGCTTTGGGGCAGTTAGCTTTTGAAGCTGAGAGAGGATAATAGGTCGGTGAACAGGAAGGTGGGTAAGTTGCTTCAGGTTTAGACAATCAGGGCAGTGAGAGGTGATAGCCCTCTGCAGACTCTTACTAATAGTTCTTTAGCAGGACCAAGTGGTTCTCCAGATCGAGCTCAATTTCCCATTGAGTGCGTCTTCTGGAGTTTTGACAAATCCTGGGTACCCTCTTGTGAAGTGTCTATCTCTCTGTGCCCTGATTGCTAAGGCTGACCTATCGTCTCAGCCAACTGCCCATTTCCTTTGGGTCTGAAAGGAATAGTTTAATTTACATCCTATTTTAAAGATTTAGGGCTTGGGGAAAAAAAAAAAAACCTGCCAAAAAACGTGGCTGTCTTTCTTGCCCACATTATTAGAGGTCCTGTATCTGGTGCATAAATCAGATTACAAGTTACTTCTAGAAGCAAACAGCAGGTGTGCAGGTAGAAAGGGATGAAAGACAAACTGTCTGACACATCATGTGCTTTCCTGAGTGGGAAGTTTGAATCTGCTTATTGGCAGAATAAGACCTAGGTAAGAGAGAAGAGAAAGGGTGGAAGAAGGACTGAGGGTTATTTTAGGAAGAGCAGGGCAGTTTTCACCCACTCAAGAGATGAAAGGACGCCTCGGGAGAACTGGCACACCTCAGCAGGCCTTAACCTCAGGCTCTGTGCAGGCGAATGTTTTTCTTGCTTAAAAGGCATTGAGTCACCTTGGTAAACGTCATCCATAACTTGGAGGTGGACTTATTCCTTGCCCCAAGCTCCAAAGCTACTGTGAGCCCTCGTTAGGAAGACACTAGCATACACACAGGTACCTACGACACAAAGCAGTGTTGCTGTCCTTCAGAGAAGTGGCTTGGCAGCTAGAATGATGCTGCCTTGCTGGGAGTCCCCTGCCAAAGAGTTAAATCATCTGAGGAGAAACCCGAAATTCCACGTGGCTGCCATGCATCAAGAGCAATGTTTGGGGCAGTGCTCACAGGACTCCAGCTTGAGGGAGACTTGATTCTCGACAGAGAGGAAAGAGCTAATGGTTCTCACCCGCTCCTGTGTGGGACTTTTTCTTTCTTTTTTTTTTTTTTTTTTTGATACTTTGTTGGGATCATAAAAGAGTGTGAGTAGGTGCATTGCTGATAGTAGCGTATTAAATCTTTGAAGCCCTTGCGTGTGCTGGCTAAAAAGTCCTGGATGCTCCTTGTGCCAAACGGGGGGGACGTATAAATGGCTTTGAGTTTCAGTTTCCATGTCACTTAGAATTCTGTGCTAGAAGAGCACATCTGCTCTTTATTTTACAGATGAGGAACTTTAGTCCCAGAGAGGGAGTGATTTGCCCCTTCCCCTGAGATCAGCTGGCAGAGTTGATACAAAAATCTAGGTCTTCTGATTCAGCCCAGTGCCTTTCCCTGTATGTCACACCGTTTCCCTCATTATCTTGAGATTTGCTGGAGCCACAGGACTACATAATGATTGTGCATGTGTGGATTTTAGTGCTACAGCTGAATTAACTCATCATGTCAGTCTAAACCCTGAGTGCGTTTCCGCCACACATGGTAAACCGCCACTCCTGCGGTCTCAGAATTGGGTGCCTGGAGGGTATAATCACCTGGAGAGCTCTGCTGCTGCAGCCTCTGTTTGCACTTCTCTGCCTCCACGTGTCTGGAGGCCTGGACCAAAGGGGTGGAGCACATGTAAAGGCATGCAGCCCCACGCCGAGCCAACGTGGAGCCCATTGAGCGGTATTCACGTGGACTCCATATATTTTTGAAAATCCGGGGTGTGGTTTTAAGGTGGATTTAGTTCCATTTTAAGAACACTTGTTTAGCAGGGTCTGACACTGAGATGGAGGGGTATTGCCTATTGCCCAGGCCTCCAGTGATGAGGATTTCTTTGTGTTTTCTCTGGGCTGGAAACATCTCTTCAGAATTAGCTTTGCCTTTCCAACTCGTGACATCTCTTACATTATTGGGTGGCAGATTTTGTGTAATGGATTTTATTGATAAGGAACTGAATATAAATCTTAACAGTGATATAAAGTGATTGCTTAAGGGGACTTTTGCCATTTTAGGCCAGGACCAAAATCAAATTATGTCCCAGGCTCTGTGGGATTTAGTTTCTTGGTTGTGGTGCTGAATCACCCTGCATATGTTCTCGTTCTAATACACAATGTAAAACCTATCAAGATACTTAAGTGGATTTGGGGATTCAAACAGCAGTCATGGAAAATCATTTCTTTTTGTGTGAAGTGTACTCGCTCCTCCCATTTGAGTTATGCCAGCCTCATTTACAGCCCGTAACTTTGTGCCCGTATCCATTCCCAGAGAAGAAGTGTTCCTTTTCCTTACAAGCAATTTCTAATTTTTCAAGGGGCCAGCCAAAGTTTGCTTTTGTTGCTTTTCTATATGCATGCCTGATTTCTCAGAGCCTTTACAGGGAACAACAACACACACCGTTGGGCTGCCTGAGGCATTTTAGCTTTAGGTGTTGGTGCTGTTGATTTGCCTGTACTGGACCTTCCTGTACAGCCTCTGGGGTTCCTCATTTCCTTCTGTGCTCCCTTGGTCCCACGTACTCGTTGCTCATTTGGCTTTATTGACTGTGAGAGGGTATGGGCAGGTGGGAATTACGATACCTTTGCGTCTGGTTCTTTTTGTTCCCCCTTGAGAGCTGGTATTAAAGAGGAGGATGGGAAGGTAGAGAACTGGAGGAGGGAGAGGAGGCAGAGCAAGCAAGGGTGATGATTGCCCATTAGTTTAGCCGGATGTTAGCACTAGGAGATGGTAAATGAAAGCAGGCTTCCCCTACAAGGTCCCTTTCCTCCTTGTTACTGCCTCAGGCCCTTAGTGCCTCTTTCCTGCCTAGGTTCTATAAATTACTAGCATTTATTACCTCAGGTATATATTGAATTAAAAATGTGTCTGTAGGCTGGTCTGGAAACCTAATCACTCTTTATGATACTGTTTCTATGAGAAGCTGTATTCTGAGTTCCAAATAAATTACGAACATTCCTTAGGAATATGAAACATCTGCACGTTTAGGTAAGTAAATATACCCTTTGTCTCTGGGTCTTTTTAAGTTTGTACTTCCTTTCAGAATCTAGAGTTGTGACAGATAATTTTGAAGATACCAGAAGGGCAAAAAGCATATTGTTTTCTGGCAAATCTCATTTGCTACCTCCACATGCTTCTAAGAGCTCTACATTCTCTTTTCAGTATCTTTCAGAAGACCATGTTTTGGTCTTTGGATAATTCTACTTTCAGAATAGAGTCTGTAAACTGGGAACTTGCTTTTAAAGTACTATACAGAGTTTTCTCATTTTAGAATACCTTTTTTTTTTTTTTTGGCTGACTTCCCTAAATACTGTAAACTCAAGAAAAAGCTCCATGGTTGCAGATCTGGTATCGATTATCATTAATTCTTTCCTTTATGACTTTTCCACTTAAATACACATTTAGAAACAAACCAAATAAACATTAAATAACATAACTAGATTTTTGACTTGGGTGGTCCAGTTAGTTTCAACATGTGCTTAGCTTTGAAAGGTGGTTATAAAAACATTACATTTAACCAACACATTAAATGATTGCAATGGATTTTTTTATTTAAAAAATTTAAGTGTATTGATTCATGTATCTTTAAAAAGAAACCTGGGATTATTTATAATTGTATTGCTATACAAAATAAGTGAAAAGGTAAATTTTTGGACTTATCAGTATTTGGTCTCTATTTCATTTTATTCTGTAAAAACCTGATTGACTGGTTTCCATCTATGTGACTTTGGCCAAGTCACTTAACTCTGAGCTTTGGTCTCCGCATTTGTGACAGGGGAGATATACTAGTTATTTCCCGGACTGTCACTTCTGAAATGCTAGGATTCTGCAATTCTGTAAATTTAAAAATTGATTATTTAAAAGAATCACACGAAGCAGAACGTATACTATTTACTTTGCACTAGAAGTGGGGAGATGGAAAGTTCTGGAATGATCAATAAAGGTTAAAAATAACATGCAATCCGAGCCTCCTTTAAAACACCAGTCTTTATTCGTTGCCCTGTTTATTGAACTGTGCATATGGTTGGGAAAATAGATGGGGCATCTGGAAAAAATATTTAAAAAAAATTATGGGCAGAGACTATGCTTTAGCACCTTAAATACTCGTATGTTGTATTACAGTGAGTGGCAATACTGCCATTAAATGCAGTGCTAACTATGTGAATTAGCCCCATTAGAACCATTGTGGATTTGGCCCAGTGGTGTTTCGGTGGTTTCTGGATTGTTTGTGAGAAATCAGAGCTTCTAGAGCAAGTCTTGGTTCTTCAGGTTGGCATTTTGCGTGTATCTCCCCAGTACAGAAAGAAGTCCTTTCCCTTTTTGTTTTTCTCTTTCACATCTTTTTGTGATTGTCTTTGCTCTGCCTTTCGAGCGGTCCATTTCCCCACATTACAGTGAGAGTTTCTTAGGCGGCAATCAGTTGCCCTAAGTTACTTTCCATTAGGGTTCTTAGCTGGTTTCCTTGACTAAGAATTGGGGATTAGACAGTGATCTTGTAAAACCACGCAGAGAAGGTGGTTAGGTAGAGGACAAATATATTAAATGTTAAAATAAAATTGGCACTTTAACTTACCTTTTTTCAAAATGAGACGTGAGCTGTTAGTTAAATCTGGTTCCTGCAAGCAGAGCCTGGGGCAAGCCATTCTGATTTGTCACGAGGCAGCCTTTGGGCAAATGTTAATGGTACATGAAGGAAAAGTGACCACAGTGTTTCATTTAGGTTCCTTTGATCACTGTTAATTGGTTTTTAATAATACACCAACCTTTTATCCGAAACCAAAATATTTAAGTCTGGCAATAGGTTCCGCTCACCCCCAACCTAGACTGGAAAGAAGAAGATTGGCTATTTTGTCAATATCTCATGTAAGCAACCTCATTCTTAAGAAAAACTGTAGCAGTGGAGACTTAGGAGCTTTTTTCCCTGTTTGTCCCAGGATGATGAGGGAGGGGAGAGATCATATTTTTCGTGTCGCAAGACCCTACCTACTACTTGGAGTATAGTAGGGACTTTCTGTTATTAGGCTTCTTGTTGGATTTGGTTTCTTAGGACCCTGCAAAAATCTTCATTTGGATTTTTTTATAAATGAGATAACATCTACTTGGTTTGGGAAGGCAGAGGATAAAATGAAATATGTCCCTTTTGTCCTTCTGTTGTAACTTCAGAAATGAGGGTTTTCCCCCCTTAGAATGGGTATAATCATGTTTTTTTTTAACTCTGTAAATACAGAGTAAATGTTAACGTTTATACTTTAATATTCACACTTAGTAATAGAGAGTTAATGAGAGACTTAAAAAATAATCTTAAATCTTACTTCTCAGTAACAGGCTGGTACAATATGATTAAGTTCTTAGAAATCAAAGAAAGAGGTCAGTGCCGTCCGTGTTAGGACCATGTGTTGCTTAAAGTGGGAGAGAGTCTGGCCCCATCTATTCTATCTGCACATGATTGGGCTCTTTATAAAATGGGTTTGTTACCATCTCCACTTAGAACTTGGTTACTTAGCTCTGTTTCTGTGAGTTGCATGGCCATGTTTTTGCCATTACTTTGTCACCTTCTTGCTTGACTTGATATTTTTAGGCTTCTCAAGGATTTATTATTCTATGATGCAGGCATCCTGCCTTTGGATAATTCCACTAGCTGCTTCTGTACTGGAACTGATGTTAGAGGCTCAGGTCTGTGAAGCTATTTCTATGCTTTGGGTACCTTGGGTGCTTAAAGGCAGAGCCTGTGTTTGTCAGTTGGTGGTTTAGACAAGTTATAGGTAAAACATTATGACAGACTCTGTCTAGATTCTTATCTCTCTCGCTCCAGCAAAATGAGACAGAGAGAAATGAAGTTTCTGAAAAGGCTTTGTTTGAAAAAGGGAGATGCTGGTGTCTTAGAACAACTCAAGGCACTAAAACAGAATAGGGCCTGGAGGTAGGGGAAGCCATCATAAAGCTTTACGTGAAAAGCCTAATGTGTGAAGTTAGGCCTGGTAAAATCTAAAACACCAAAATAAGCCATCCTGGAATGTGAAGGTGTTGGTTTTATAAATTAAATAGAATGAAATCTTCAGTGCACCTGAGGTCCCAGGATGGGTTGGCAAAGACATAGTGGACGTGAAACATAATCTCATTTTAAATGTTTCCATTTGTTTTACGTGTTTAGTTTGTTTTATAATATCCAGATGTGAAATCTACAGGCTGAAAAAAGGTCTGTTGTTAAGACAGCAGAGTTTCTTTGATATGAAATAGTTTAAGGGGATCTAAGAGACTGCAAGACTTATTTTTAGACAACATCAAGCCACACTTGTGAGGGGAGGAGTTGGGAAGAGTACATGTGCTCGGAGCCTGGTTAGCCTGGAGTTATCTGTAGTTGCCTGGAGCTTGGAAAAACTGGAAGAAGCAATTGCTCAATATAAACTCCCGCAAACCTGCTTTTCAAATTATGCCGAACTGGCCATGTCAGATCTGTGACCCTCACTTCTTAAGTGACCCAGCTCACTTCTTAACATGCCCATAGTTTCACAAGGAAAATGACCTGGGTTAGAGGAATCATTCATTACATTTTAGTCCACAAATTCCTTTTGGCTACCACCTCTTTAGCCCATTTTAAACTCTGTTAGTGGAGAAAGTGATATCTAAGCAACAGTAAGAAGATGAAGTCACTTATCGTGAAAGTTCTGTAAACCATTCATTATTATGAACAGAAGATCTAGTTTCTTTTGGGGCCTGTAGTGAAGTATTAGTTTCATGGCTATTAGGTTGTGTTTTTTTTTGGGTTTTTTTTTTTTCACTTTATCACCTTGAGTCATCCTTTGACTTGAAGATCTAGAATAACATGCCATCTACAAAGAAATGATTACAGTAGTTGGTCTTGACACACAAAATAATTATATTTACAAAATTATTTAGAAGGTTTTTTATTTGCTTCCTGCAGCAAGCCTGGCATAAGTCTGTACTATATAAGTGACGTTTTGAAGACAGGATAGACATCCTCCTGCTTTCATGGGGCCGTTGGTCTCTTCTTGCCAGTATGTGGCTGAGTACCAGACTTAACAGTTACCACCACCACCCCCCGCCCCTTCCTCCGTGAAAGGCACTGTGGAAATGCATAGGGATATAAGGCTCCTGGCACACAGCAGACACTTAGTAAACACTGGATATAGGCAGCTGATAGTAAGTGGCAGCCCTGGTGCATGAATTCTGAAGTCGATGATGAGCCATGCTAAGTTTTTGTTTCCCAGCCTCAGTTCCAGTGCCCAGGCTCACACAATATGATCCTGGAAGGATAGCTGCTGGCATTTTACTGTTCTTTTACAGACTCAGCTTAGGAGGATTTTGCAGTAGAGTTTGAATCTTGATCCTGATTGTCCTTCCCCCAGTGTCGCCGCTTTGAAGGCTTTTGTTGTCTGAGGAAAGTTGTCCTCCCGGCCTTCTTACCAATTTTGGCAAAGGATCAACGGATAAACCTCATGCCCCGAAGATCTCATACAACTCCGCTGGTATCAGGACACTGATTACATGCAAGCAATCCCCACACTAAGAGCTTTAAACGTGAGATTTTTCTTTGAAATTTGAAAGAAAGTGGAATAAAAAATGTGCTTGCTTTTCAACATAGATTGATTAGCTGGCATGGAGGGAAGGCTGGCCTTTGAAATCTATAGGCATCACGTTGCAGGCGTGACCCCACTGACCCTGGTAGATTAGTAATGGTCTACGCAGCCTGCTCTGTCAGCACGTCTGGCAGGGCGTGCACAGATGGTGCCAGTTGGAGAAAATCACTGCTGAACGCCGCACTGCAGCCTAGCCTTGGCCGTGCAGCCTCGGGAGGAGGAGCCGAGACTGGGCTGTTTACAGACTTGTTCCTGCCCAGCGCACTGGAATAGACCTGTGGGGATGCCAGTCCGGTCTAGGATGCCGTTGCAGATTGTGATTTAAGTAATGCTTTCTTGTCGTAGTTTAAGCCTTCCTGCACCGTTGAGCAACTGGGACTTTTACAAGGTCTGTGGCCTTGGGGTTGCTCTGAAAGGGAATTTGAAACGATTACTGATCTCATTCCAAGGAGTCAAACATATAATGCAATACTTGTTTTCCTAGCTTCAATCAGCCTCAGGAAAATGGGAGTAGCCTGGAATGGGAGGAGGAGGAGTCTCTAAGAGTTTGAGTAATCAATTTAACTGAAGGGCAAAACGAATTTTATTATAGAAAGCAGCATACCTGACCTCTGTCCTTTCCAGCCGCCATTGGTTTCTGGGTTGTCAACTGGTAGCCTGAGCGTCTAGAATCAACCCGCCTTGTGTGGGGTCAGTCCTAGAAATGGTGACTCTGCTCCCCACAGATAGGAAAGAAAAGTCTCATTAACATTTAGCCTTCAATTGAAATAGCCTCAGCATCGAACTGAGCTGAAACTGTAAGCGTGCTCTTCTGAATTAGACATTTTGTTCTTTGAAAATTCTGCTTGGAATTGCATTGACAGTCCAGTGTTAAGGAAATGTACCCTCCTAAAATACCTGCATCTGAGCCGTATTTCCGCAGGTTGAGGACAGGCTGAAAGAATACTGATGTTAAACAAAAAATCGTGGGGTGTCTGTAATTGCAGAGTGTCACTCCATCAGCTGGTGGACAGTCACCATTTGTAACTTTGTCTCCTTCCGGCCACAACTTTGTTCATTGAGTCTTTGTCCAGATTTGTCCTGTCTTTGCTACTTGTTACTGTTTAGCTGACTTGTTGGATTTTGGGGGGACTGTTTTATGAAATATGTTTCATTCTTGAAGAATTTTCCTTGGAGATGTTGCTGTGGTGAAATGGGAGCTGCTTTTTTAAGCTGTCACTTCTGATAAGTTTACAGTGGCTTCATAAAGGAAACTTTGTTTATCCCCAAAGACATAAGGAAAGAGATCTTGTACAATAGGTGCTAGTGCTTTTGGGAGATCGGGGCATAGCCTTAAGAGCTGAAAGCATGAAAAGGGCATTTGCTAAACTCAACACAGTGGGGACACTGAAGACAGTATCACTTAGTAGAGTCTGGAAGAGAGAGACACTCAGAAAGCATACTTAACTCTGACAGAAGTGAAGTGTACCTCTTCTTGGTTAATAGAGCATCGCCTATGCAGCTTTTTGACTAAATGTGAGGTGGATGAAGAAAGAGACGTCAAAGATGGCTCCCTGGTAGGACAAAAGGGTAAATGATGAAATGCATTGGCAAGAGGAAGATGAGGAATTCATCTTGAAGCAGTTTGTACTTGAAACGTCCATTATTAGGTCCTTGAATGCCTGGGTCAGGATTTGAGCAGAGAGGTCTGGGGTATAGAGAGAAATGGGGGCATTGTTGACACATAGCTGGTCATGAAGCCACCGGAGTGAATATAATTGTATAGCGAGCTAAGAGAAATGAGAGTGAATGAAATTCCGTAGAGAACAAAAAGCAAACTAGAATTCTCCTCCCACTCTGGTATTTGAACAGTGATATGTGTTTGCTTAGAGAAGATGGGTAACAAAAAAATTATTTAGTAATTAATTGTGTTGGGATCATGCTTCTTATATCAAATAGATAGGCAAATTCATAAGAGCCTTTGGAAATACAAAAATGAAATTCTTGAAAATAACCCTGAAGTAGAATTTTGGAGTGCTTTGGTCCACTTCACAGATGCTGCTATACTATTTGAAGCAGATGCCAAAACAAATGAGAAGACGGATAGCTGAGAGTTTGTAGTACATGAAGCAAGCATCTGCTAGATTATTTAGTAGTGGGAGCAGGAAGAGCAGAGGGATGAGAGCAGCAGAAGCCAAGAATAAAACCTGGTCAAGCGGCCACATCAACCGAGCTTGGCAGACAGGCCTACTGGCTTTGGTAATTATACTGGTGCCTGCTGTATGTGTGCCTTTTCCACTGAGTTTAAAAAAGGCTTTCCTCTAACTACTGGGTCTCTGAGAAGTTGAGCTGCTTTGCCCTTGGTGGTTTTTTCCTGTGGAATCTTTGCTGTGTCTGTGCTCTAGGCTGTGTCTGCTGACTCCACGATAATACTCTGGGCCCTGCTCTTTCACACAGCTCCTGCCCATCTCCACCTCCTGCCTGAGCTCATAGAAGGTTTGTGAGGACATGCCCTTCTGGAAGAGCCCAGCAGAAACCGCATGACTGCATGGCGAGGCTGGCACATGTAGACTTGACCAAAGCCTTGTCTGTTTTTATTTTTCTTTCTCTCCCTCCCCCTCCCTTTTTCTCTCTCAGTACTTTTGACATAAATAATATGTAACGGAATAAGATCGATAGGAATTTCATGGCAAGGCTTGTAGCTTGTGGTGAGGGCTCATTAGCACTGGAACTTCCTTTGGATTAATACTTTTATTTTGAATAGAACTCCCTTTTTTTTATACCCACAATTGCCACCATTTCTGTTGTAAGTATTCTAATTCTGGGAATGATATAGAAAGAAAATATACCCAAAAATGTTAGGGAAATGAATCCCCAAAAGAATTCTGTACTTTTGACTCTGTATACCTCCACTTCATATAATCCCAGAATAAATGTCCAAGAGACTTTTCGTTTTTATCCATAGCTGGGGTTTTGCTAATGTTGTTTTCTGGGAGAAGGTAGCCATAGACAATGATTATTGATGCATTTTGGCCCTCTGCTTTTTGTATTATCCTTTAGAAGGGGATACAGGGTACACTGAAAGTAGGATATCCTAAATATGTGCAGTTGGAAATACTTCTGGCATGTTAAATTTTTTTGTTATAAAACTCAATTTCGTTGGTCATAAATGTGTTTTCTCTCTTTGCCCAAATCAGTATTTCTTTTTAAAAAATTGTTCACAGCTTCCTTTATGTAAATATTATGCAATCATAAAAGTTAAGTCCATCCCCCTCCCCTCTTTTTCTGCCTATCATGTACTGGGCACTGTGCTACCTTCAGGAACTCAAAGATGAGTAAAAAATGGTCTCCGTTTTCAAGAAGCTTAGAGTCTAGTGGTAGTGAATGCAGACATAAATAGATGCTTGTAGTATAGTATGAGAAGGGCTGTGGGAGTATAACTAATCCATTCTTGGGGGCTGGTATCAGGGGGCGCTTTTGGGAAAATACTCTCACTTGATCTTAAAGAATGAGGTGGAGTTAGTCTAATCCAGGAAGAGCGGCATGTTTTCTAGTCAGAGGGGTGAGCCTTAAACATCACGGGATAGGCAGATACCTGCAATTGTTTTGTATTCGGTATTGGTGAGTTCTAAGAGACGGGGTGGGTATCCTGATGGGAGGCAAGGCTTGAGAGTAAAGCCAAGGTCAGGTCTTGGAGTAAGGCTCATGTAGCGGCTGATGGGTGTTTGATAGTAGATGACTCTTCCAGTGGTATGGACAATGGATGGAATTGGGAAATGGGAAGAGACTTGTAGTAAGGAATCCAGTTGGTAGTTAATGCCAGACAGAATGAAGGCCCGGATTAAGGCAGGGACTAGAGGACAGTCGGGAGGAGATGGATGGATGTGAGAAATATTTGGAGATGAAATAGGGCGGACTTTGTGATTGTGGTTATGGTATGGTGCGTGTGGGGGTGATAGCAGGTGAGTTATGGGGATCTCATCTCTCCACCTGAAATGGTTGGGTGGATAGCATCAGCTGGGATTGGGAACAGAAGAGGAAGAATAAACAGTTGTGAGTTTGTATCATTAACACATTTCCTAAGTATTTTTTCAACTTTCAAACTGCGTCTAGGGTCCTGTTTTATTTCTCCTTTATGTGTCCGTCCAAGCCTGGCAGTAGTGAATTTGAAATCTCTGGATTGTAAGAATTACTGTCTGTATTGGGCCTTTATATCTAGAATCATGAATTTAGGAGGACTAGAACTGCCCCATTCTCGTGATTTTGAGGACTTTCCTCATATAACCCACAGTAAAGCCTGTTAGCACTGTCTTCACAATATATTCAGTTTCTGGTTCCTTTTTATGGTTTCTACTGCTACCACCCTTACTGTGTAGCCTGCTTACTCCCTTGATAGTCTGCTCTCTACAAAGCAGCTAGGATGGCCCTTCTGTAACATAATCAGATTATACTACTCTCTGCTTCAGCCTCCGGTGACTTCTCATTTCACTGAAAGTTTAACAAAAAACAAAAAAAGTTGTAGGTTGGGTTCCCCAGGACAGACACTCTGAGTCTGAGGTTTGCTTGCAGGAGGCCCATTGAGGAGTGCTCTAGGGCACAACACCTGAGAGGGGTGAGGGACACAGGATTGGGCAGAGTGAGGTTGAGCTGTGATGCAGTTCCAAGAGGAGCGTCAGCTGACGTTACAGTGATCGCTGAAGCTCGGTGACCCTTCAGACAGATCCCTGTTACCTTTCATGGACCAGTCACTGTATATACCCAAGAAAGGGTAACAATTCAGTCAGGGCGGTTTCCTTTGTCATGCAGTACTTGGAGAAGGACTCAGCTGGAGTTGTCAATAAGCAGCATTTCCAGCAGCTGGAGGAGTAAGTGTTTTAATCCCCATAGAGTATCTGGATGGGAGGGAACCCACGTGGCCTGCAAGACTCTGTATATTCTGATTACTTATTGCTACCACCTCTGTGACCTCAATTAGTACCTTTTTTTTCCTTTGCTCACTTTGTCACCTTGTCAGTAGATCCCTATGACATGATATACATTTAGTTAGATTTTGCCTCATGGGAATGTAAGCTCTGTGAGGGTAGGGACTGCTCACCATTTTTATGTGCCTTTTGATTGTGTATCTTCAAGTGTTTTGAAACTTGTTCTTAGAGAAGATAGCCTATAAAGTTGTGCTTTTCTTTAGGAAAAGTAAACATCGAAAGATTTAGAAGTGCAAATAAAATATAATTTAGTGGTAGTCGATATTTTGGTCTGATTCTTGTGGGACTCTTTTGGATACACAAATTCACCCAGAGCGCTTTCCATGTAATGAGGTTTACAACAAAGACTTTCCACAGTCCCTATTTTTCAAGACTACATCTATTGTACCATGTAAGGGTGTACTCGTTTGCCATTGCAATATAATTTTATATTGGACAAGCTTCACTTGAAATAAACATGTATTTATCTGAAGGCAGAAATTAGGCTATCATCGTTAATAATTCAGAAGAGTTTTCAATTAAGCATTAACAACAACATTGCCTTTGGCTGTGATCTGAGTGTTTGAGCTCATAATAATACTGACTTATTTTTCTCAATGAAGATAAAATGAAACCCCATATAACCAGAACTCAACAACTCTAACTCTTTAATCAACATATGCTCTCTTTCAGCATCTTTCTTAGGAGAAAGATATATGATAGTAAGACACATCAAGGATTTCAATTTTTTTATTTGTCCTTTCCCAGGGATATCCTGAAGTCTGCGTACATTTGATCCAGTCTTCTGTGACAACATCATCACAGTTCACAACATTAAAAATTCTGATTCAAAAATGTGATCTTGCACTACTTGAAAATTCTTTATCATCAAAAAATAATTATGTTCATTACATGGAAATATGGACTAATTAATGTATTTCCTAAAGATCTCAGTGAAAGTTACAGAAAGGCTTCCTTTTATTGGGTGGGAGATTAATTGGATGATCTGTACTGTCCCTGCTAACTCTTAGCACTCCCCACCCCCGTCAGAATGCTTGAACCATAAATAGTTTTCTGGTTAATCTTTAGTGAGTCAGAAACTCAGTTTAAACAAGTTATTCACCTTGAAGTCTAATAACACATTTAGTGCATGTACTTTTGGTTGGAAGAATCTTGCACATTTAGTGATTGTAGACATACGAATGCGTCTTGTTCATTTCCTGGAGCAATATGGTTGATGCTTCCACATTGCAAGTAAACACAGTGATTCCTCAGACTAGCAGAGGTATTGAAGGTACTTGTATTACTTGGCATGCTTCCTTCACTCTATATGTATACATGTAAAAAACAATAAAGTGGCACTCTCATATTTTATCTACATGCATTTTTTCATTTTATTTATTTATTTGCTACAAAAATGTACCTGAATCCAGCATACTTCCAAGTAGACCAGTAGCATTCTCAGTACTTCACATTTGACCCTAATTTTTTTTTTAATAAAAAGGCACTTTCCCACCTCAGACACTAATTACTAAAATCACATAATTTGCCAGACAAACACGACTCAGTGGTAGTATTTGAGCAACAAATCAATGAGCTAATATTGATGCAACACACATGCCACATGAGCATGACACCATCTGGGGTTCTGTACTTGATTTATACAGGGAGACTCAGCATCTCTGTCTTTAAATGCCTCAAAATCTAATTAATAGCAGACTGAGAAGAAAAGGCTGAAAAACATAACCAAAGCCCTTAAACCAATTTCACAGTTGCTAGTGGAGTAGTGTCATCATTCATTCATTCACTGAGTATTTGCTGAGCGCCCTGCTACTTGTCAGGAGGTGTGCTGAGAGCCGGGGATAAATGGGGAATGTGACACAATCCTGGTCCTCTAGGAGCTTACAGGTGGAGTTTACTGTCTTTGACCATGTACTTAGCAAGATGAAAAGATCATCTTCAGTGAGATAATTATATAGACTACTTATGAGTAAATTGTCTGGAACATTTTCTACCTGACTACTGCAGAAAGCACTCTTCATCACTAGTAACCGGTGTGTGTGTGTGTGTGTGTGTATGTATGTATGTAAATAAGGAAGGCAATGTTGCAAAGAGAATCATGGATTTGGGAGTTCTGTATACAAGGTGTGATCAAACAATATGGTGAATGCTTAAATAAAAAAAATTATTATAGTAAAAGACACATTGCCATTAATCCCCCTCAAAATACTCCCCCTCCCATCCAACACACTTATCCCACAGTTCTTGCCACTCTTTGAAGCAATTCTGGAAGTCCTCTTTCGTGAGTGTCTTTGTTGTGCTGTTGTGGCTGCCTCGATGTTCTGAATCATTTTGACTTGGGAAGAGCCGTAAGTTGCGTGGTGCCAGATCCAGTGAATAAGGTGGATGAGCACACACTGTAATGTTTTTTGGTGTTTTTTTTTTGACAGAATTGTGTACCAAATGTGATGTGGGACACAGAGTGTTGTCATGATGGAGATGATTTACGGCACACTTTAAAAAACACCTTCTCTCAATCGTAGCTCACACCTGACTGACTGCACTGAACAAGTTGAAACTTGTCACACACTGTTACTAAGGTTTGACATGCTGCTTTCTGTGTTGAAGCTCCCTGCCTTTCCTTTGGATGGCACTCGGCAGCAGCATTCACCATATTGTTTGATCACATCTTGTGTGTATGACAAAAGGAATTTGAAAATTATATTCTTCGTGTATTAATTGTTAGTATTTGGTGGTAGAGGATTGATCCTCATTAAACACCCCTTCCCAGTTTTTAAAGATAAAGGTGGTGGCATGCAAAGGATATTTTATAGTTTGTGGGTTTAATAGTAGTGTAATGGAAATGTAAGGGCCATGTCTCATGCCTTTGAGATTGATTATTGATAAAGGGAAATTAATGGATTAATAAATTAACCGATAATTCCAGGCCTCTGAATTTCATTTGCATTCAGGCTTGGACTTATATAATTTGAAAGAATTACATAAAAGCAGGCTATGTGCATGTTTTCTTTTGTTTCACTGAGTAAATTTCCACGCCATCAGGAAGAAATGTTGGTTGTCTAATGTTCATCTATTTATTTATTCAGATATCACTTGAATGTAAGCTTGAATGAAGGCTGACGTTTTCATATATTTTGGTTATGGCTGTAACCCCAGCGCCTAGGGCAGGAGCTGGTGATAACGGGTGCTCAATGGGTTTTCCTTAAATTAACGACTCTGTTGAGGGCTGGTTGTGTTTTAGGCACTCTGCAAGACATTTAGAAATACTGGGAACTCGAACCCAGAGTCCATGACCTTAGGGAACTCGTCATTTATCAGGGAGAAAGATAAATGAACAGAAAATGACAATTTGTAACAAGCGCTCTAGTAGGAGTGGGTTGAGGAGAGTGAGTGTTCAGGAAGCCTTCATGGAGGTGATGGTGATAATTATATTCCATATAGTGTGTTCTTCAACAGTGAGGGGCCAGGGGAAGGGCTCAGCAATCTATGCACACAGTAAGAGGGTTCATTTTCTGTAGTGAATTTTAAAACAATAGAACTGAGTAAAAGTTGGTCTTTGTTTTATTACTATTTAGGGGGCAATTCTGATGTAGGACTGCGATAAAATACTCCTTCTCCCAGGGTGGCGTCAGACCTGCTCTCACCCATCCCCATACACCCCTGAGTGTGCCTCAGCTTTCTCTGGGTGGAGTTTGGCCCTTTGAGATACTTGAGATTCAGAGACAATTGTCTCCCTGAGAGTAGAGCCTTCTGGCTTGGTAATGATAATTTTACACATGTGTTCTATAAAAAAACAAAACCAAAATTATTGAAAAAGCCTTAACTCTGAATACATATATAATTCAAGACAACCCGGGAAAAAAAGAGAAAATATGTTTTCTATAACTCTCAGAAGTCTAAGAAGGCTTTTCTTTTCTCATCCTTTCAGAGCAACATGATCTTTTAAAGAATCTGATTAATCTTCAAAGTTGATACTTCCTCGGGTCAACCTCATATACTGTCACATTTCTGTGATCAAAGAATGACCGTTCATTTGTTGAAAAATAATTTTCATCAAAAATTGATGTTTGAATTCTACCATTTTTATTTTGAATGCCTTATTTTAATCCATCGGTCGGTTATGGTTATATGCGGGGTTTTATTTTTTGTCCCCAGACTTAAAAAGGAATTAATCCCTCTCTGTACCAGCCATCTGCCTCCCAAAATTCAGAACTCAGTGATCATCATTCTCTATTGAGTTTTTATCAATATTTTGCCATATTTTGGGTGATGTCCATTTTTGTAGGCTGTTAATGATGTTACCTCACTCTGTTTTTTGGATATATGGAATGAATTAAGAAGTTAGACTTAATATCTAGCACAAGCAAACAAAAATTCAGTTTAAGAAAGCTTTGAATTCCCTGAGATAGATTTTTGTGCCTTGAGGCAATCACTTTTCAAATGGTACCTAATGCTGTCTGTGGATAGTCATACCCACCAAAGGAGCTTATTTACTGGGTGGCATCTACACCATTGATTTTTGCAGAGTAAATCATAAAAGCCTATTAACATCCCATGATGCTGAGCATAGAACTAATAGGAGAACATCTGTGAGGTCAGAGATCAGAAGTAGACTTCAGAAAGTACTATTCAAAAAAGGATGAAATGGAAAACACATACAGAGGCCAGTGGGTGAAGCAAAGACTTTAGGGAAGGTAACAAAGAACAAAGTGTTTCACTGTGTGACTTTTTTGTCAGTGGGATATTATGGTGAATTTAATCTATTGCTAACCTAATTTACTCTTCACCAAAATTTAGCTGATTTGAACATGCACACACCTTTTGAGCTTCCTCTAATTTTCTCTTATTAGGGTTTCAAGTGTTTAACTTAATTAATTGAATTAGAAAATGCAGGAAAATTCAATGTTGTAATCTCATTTAATGCTTTTATATTGGGGTGAGACCCACCGAGGACAGAAATAACAGTTGAAACACAACAGTTGGGGACCAGCAGCATCCTGTGGAAATTCCTACAAAGTAGCTTGGGGTTGCTCTGAGACTGTGAGACATACTAGGGATCTGAGAACTGCACAGTAAGTACAATGCAGACATGTTTCTACTGCTTTAGATATTGTCTGCAGCCCATGTTGGACCTTAACTGGCCTTGGAATGAAGGGGACAGTTGAATAGTTTAGGAACTTTTCTCAATAAAATCTGGCAGGTATACTAGGGAAAGTAGTTTTGAATGTGAGGATTTCATTATATTTAGATTACAGTGAACAAGTCTTTAATGTTTATTCTGTGCCAAATATTGTGCTAAGCATCGAGAGGTGTAAGATAAACAAAATAGAATCCTTGCCTTCAAGTGATAACTCTAGTGGACCTACATCCGGAAGGCTCTAGAACCTATTACAAGCCTCCAAAGAGAACCCTATGGATGTGTTAAATTAGTTTCAGGTAAATCTTACTTAACTACTCATTTAGTCACCCATTAACCATTGTTTTGGTGGAAACTGGGGGAAGAAAGTCTATTTCTTAAGAATATGATAAGGAAGGCGTAGTCAGATAAGTAGGAGGATTACCAAGAGAAAATGGTGTCTAGAAAACCGAGGGAAGAGTTATTTCCAGAAGAAGAGGGTGAGTCAGGCATATCAGTTGCCACTGAGAATCCAAGTAAGATAAGGTCACAAAACTGAGTTAGCAGTGATGTGGAGGTAATTGGCAATCTTTGGGAAAGATGTTGAGTGGAGTGGTGTGGGGTAGCCTGTTTGCAGAGGGTGGATGAGGGAAGTAGAGGCGGCTTCTTTTGAGAAGATTCTTTTGAAAGAGAAGGGATGTGTGTGTGTGAGAAGTAAAGGCGGTAACTTAAGAATCAGACACCATCAGTACCATCAATTTGTAATTGTGATTTTGGACAAGTTACTTAATATCTCTGGGCCTCCATTTCTTTGTAAAACAAGGTCTGGTACTGGTAGTTACTACTTCAGAGACTCAAATGAATTAACACAGTCGTAGTAAGTAGATTCCTATTAGGTTGGTATCTTAAGAGAGATACAGTGAAAATGCAGTGGTAATTTAGAAGACAGATCGGTTAATTCCAGATTATGGACTATATACTGTATTTCTTGCTCTGTATTTTCAGATGTGGTGCAAACATAAAATTTACCATCTTCATTACTTCTAAGTGTACAGTTCAGTAGTGTTAAGTATATTTACATTATTGTGCAACAAACCTCCATAACTTTTTTCCATTTTGAAGAACTGAAACTCTGTACCCATTAAATAATAACTCCCTTTTTCCTCCTTCCCCCAGCTTCTGGCAACCACCATTCTACTTTCTGTTTGTAAGAGTTTGACTTCCAGATACCTCATGAGTGGAATCATACAGTATTTATCTTTCTGTGACTGACTTATTTCAAAATCCTTTTGAGGGCTGAGTAATATTCCACTGTATGGATATATCAGATTTTATTAATTCATCTGTTGATGGATATTCATGTTGCTTTCATCTTTCGGCTATTGAATAATGCTGCTGTGAACATGGGTGTGCAGATACCTATTTTAAAAAAATAAGTGATGTTCACTTTTCTGTTCTATGTGTGTGAGTCATGGCCAGTCCAAGGCCAGGTGCAAGAATGGGTCATGCAGGGGAGATTCAGATCATGTCATGAGAGATTCAGAAGACCACTGATGGAAGGAAGCAGAGCACAGAGATGGAAAGACATTTTTCCTTTAGAATTTATGAAGTCCAATTCCCGAGTGCTGTGCTTGTTGTATTATTTTCCAGTAGAGAAGGGAAGGTCACATCTTCAATTCCTTTTTTAAATTTTAGTTGCTAGAGATCCTCAAGTGTGTCTCCCATCGTGTTGGGCTGTAAAGACATTGTTCTTTGCAATTTATTTTTTTTTGTATTATGAAGAACAGTGAAAATAGATTACCTTATAGATAGGTGAAACTCTGCGATGGATGAAGAGGACATTACAAAATTCCTGCTGCAAATTAATGCAAATCTTTTGTTTCTTTACCGGCTGGGGATGGAGAGTGCAACCACCATTGTGCCTAGTCACTTCCTGGTGGTCTTTGGCCGCAGTGTTGTTGGTCTTATTCCTTTCCCACCTACGTAATGACAAAAGAAAAGCAAAAATTGATGCTGTGTCTTGTGGTTGTCTTTACTGAACTTTTGAAAATGTGGCTGTTTTAAACCTATATGGGAAGAAACTACTGTTTCCCTGAAAATAAGACCCGGTATTATATTATATTATATTATATTATATTATATTATATTATATTATATTATATTATATTATATTATACCCAGTATTATATTGTACTCAGTATTACATCTATTACATATTATATTATATTATATTATATTATATTATATTATATTATATTATTATATTATATTATATTATACCCAGTCTTATAGTATAGTAAAATAAGACCAGGTCTTATATTAATTTTTGCTCCAAAAGACCCATTATAGCTGATGGTCTGGCTAGGTCTTATTTTCGGGGAAACACGGTATATGTATCCTGACAATTTCTAGAGAAGGGAGTTGTTTACCTGATCAAAGGTAGAACACTATTAGCAAGAGTTGATGTCCCAGGATGTGCTTCAGAGCTGAACATAGTTCATCTAGCTGGCAATATTGTAATCCCACAGACTGTGGTCATTTCAAAATTTACTCTTTGACTTTGTCAAAGTTTTATGAGCAAATTATGTTAGATGTCTCTTCAGTGACTTGATGTTGAAAAAGCTAATGCAGGGCTATGAAGAAAGTAGATTGGGACTGTCATTTTGTACCCCAAAAGTAGGAAAAAATTAAAAATCAACCAATTTAATGGTCATAATGCATGTTTTATCCCCTAACTAGATGCTAGCTTTATGACCTGCTGCCTTCCCACCTCCCTTCCCCATTTAAATTTGTGGAGAACACGGCCATGCTCTCCTGTTTCCACCTTAGCTCCTGAGGGTCTCCTACCACACCTGCAGATCATCTGTCTGCATTGTCTTCTGACCTAGTCCCTATCCCAGCTCCTTTGAACTTTTATTTCACTCGGTTCCTGCTTCCTTTAGATGTAGCATTAGGTGTGTAAAGAAGTGACAGTCTGCTCAGTTTATATAAAGGATGTTGGGCATTTTTGCTCCAACCTAACTAGAGCTCAGCCATATCAGAGACTTTGTCACATTTTCTGAGGAAACTGGGGCTCTTTGTGCTGAAGGGAAATTGCTTCGTGGGAGACCTGGGGACTTCTCTTAGGGGAACGTGCTTTATTTACCCCTGAACACAGATGCATAAAGTTCAGCACACAGGTTTCTCATTTGAAATCAGGCAGGAATCTACTGATCCATTGTGCAGACTTTTGTAATTTTAATATGAAAAGGTTAAATGTTTTTTGGACATGCCATAGGATCTAGGCCTGCTCTGGGTGAATTTATGCTCGGCCTAATCTTCCAGTTCTGATTGGATGTCATTCCCCTCAAAAAGCTAGTATTTGAATGTTTTGTAGGCTTTGAAATGTTGATCTGCAACCTAAATAGAAGTGACTTTTGCCGAATAAAAACTGTGAGAAACAACTGTTCCTGGGGGATAAAGCCTAGACACAGAATCAATAGACCAGGATTTCTTTCCTAGCTCAAATGTCTCCATGCTTTCTGAGTAAACAGAGGAACACTTTCCCTCAATGTAAACATTTTTGGTGGATGGAGTTTTTAAAAGGACTGTGCCTGCCTTTACTTAGATAGAGGATTTTAATTCTAAGTTTTGGAATTTTATGAAAGAATGGGAGAAAATACAGTGAGAACACAGAGCAACTAGTAAGAAGGAGGTATCAGTGGTTACAGTGAAAGGGCTGGCAGGTACCCAGGGCCTGGGGAGAGAGAAGGGCAGAATTCCAAGCAAGACAAGGAAGCAAGACTTTGCTCTCTCCTCCTCCACTGAATATGGTTTTACCTGACTCAATAAATCTTCAGATACCATCTGCTATAGGAAGCCAAGTCTCAACATTTTTCACTTCAGCATGGACTAAAATTCTGTTTGTTCTGGTAGGCTTTCCCTGGACTTCCTCTATTTCCTCCATCCTTCTAGTGCCTGTGGGGGCCCAGTTCATACTAAGCTGTACACTTTTCTCTTTAAATAAGACTTTTCCTCCACTCCCTACTCCTACTGTGGTTTACCTGTTGAAGTGATGATGTTCTTCCGGTCTAGGTGACTAGGTCCCGATATTAAGAAAATTTATGCTAGGGAGTAAATAGCTAGGTGTTTTATCTAGGGGATTTGATACCTAAGACACTAAGCACTGGTGGGGATTTGGGTCTTCTGACAAGAAGCCTAGGAAGAGATTGTTTTGGAGTAGAAGGGCCTCTTGAAATCTTGTATGTATATGCTTAGCCAAATGTGTGGCTCTGGCCATATTTAAATAAATATGGTGTAGTAAGAATGTTTCTAAAAATGCAGAGTTGCTGTTATTCTACCTTAGAAGTTTCATTAAATATTAGAGCTGGAAAAATCCAACATTGGTCTTATTCTGAAGATCTTTTTCATGAATTGATATATGTATGATTTGTTGCCATCTCTTGGGGTTGAGAGAAGGTAAAAAACAAAAAAGGGAAAAAGAAAATCCCCCTGAAGCTCTGCTTCTCACTTGCAAGAAAGGCTTGGCCCACGGTCTTGCCAGGATGAATGAGATTGGTCATGTGTTTGTGTTCTCAGGTTAATTGTTTATTTAGCTGGCATTCATTTGGATCTAAATACCCAAAGCTATTTTACCTGAAGTGCCTGATTTTTGAGTAACGTTTGTGATCATTTATTGAAACATCTAGGAATAAATCTAGCTTTTATAAGAAAAAAGGATAAATAAAAGGGTCATTAGAGTTATTAGAGAATGATATTTCATTTTTTACTTTTTCCAGAGAAAAATCAAGACGAGTTAGTTTGTTGTCTTCATCAAGTATTTTACGTCTCCTCCCAGTTGGTCAGATCCTTTTTTATGTGGCATTTAGGCCTTGAGTTTGTGTGAGTCAACAAATGGACAACAGCAAATGTTCGGCCATCTTACTGGTGTCAAGCCTAGCAAATTGGCAAATTATATGAATACACCAAATGCATAAACAAGTTTCCATGAGCCAAGTATTCCAAATGAGGACAGCAGCTGCCAGTTAGATCCTTAAGAATAGAAATGCCCCTCCTGATCCTCTAATCTGTTGTTTCCCCAGGTTGGGAAATGTCAGCTCTAAGATTTATAGATTTAGGGCTCTGGGATAACAAGTTTCCTCTTTGAACTTTTTAGCTCTAAGAGCTTCTTGTTACCAACCAGACAAAGATCTAGAGACATTTTATGCTTTCCTGTATAATTCTCAAGTCATTCACAACATCAGTGGTGGGCTTAAAATTTTTTTTGTAGAGGGGCACTGGTACAAAGTACTCATCAATAAACCACCAAAATTTTCAGAAGTTCCCTTAAGCTAGTAACTTCTTTATATTGGTAACTGGAATACAAAACTCTTACACTTGTACATGTTTTGCTGTCTGAGCTTAATTGAACCTTAATTGAAAGCAATATCCTTAGGGTAATGGAAAAAATTCAGTCCCTCCTCTGAATGTCTGTAGTTTTTCTCTAATACATCTCTCCCAAACTTCCCCTTTAAAATGTTGATGTTAGAAAGATGGTTTTATGCTTTGGAAGGTTGTTACCTGTGTAACTGAATTTGAATGTCTATGGTTCATTATTCAACGCTGAACTTGATATAGGAAACATCTGGTAAATCAATAAAAGCAACTTTAAGCATTATTTACAGTAGCCAAGATATGGAAACAACCTAAATGTCCATTTAGGGATGAATGGATAAAGAAGATGTGGGGTGTGTACACGTACATACACACATGAATATTACTCAACCATGAAAAAAAATTAAATCTTGCCATTTGCAACAACATGATTGGACCTTGAGGGTATTACACTAAATAAGTTAGATGGAGAAAGAGAAATACTGTATGACTTCACTCATACATAAAAAAAAGCAAAACCAAATGAACAAACAAAAACAAACTCATAGATGTAGACAACAGCTTGGTGGTTACTGGAGGGAAAGAGGGTAGGGGTGTGCAAAATGGGTAAATGGAGCCAAATGTCTGGTGACGGACGGGAACTAGACCTTTGGTGGTGAGAGTGCTGTAGTGTATACATGTTGCAGTATAATGTTGTACACCTAAAACTTACATGTTACAAACCAGTAGTACCTCAATTAAAAAAACACACAGGAAAACGAAAAAGAACAGAAAAAAATACAGCTTTATATCTTGCTACAAATAATCAAGTGGCAGGTAGCAAGGACTTCTGATCTAGTTGGTCCTCTAATTGCTTTTGATTAAAAAAAAAAATTGGTAAACCGCTTGATCTCTGAATTTTCCTTTCTTTGATTCCATAGTGTCAGGAGAACATTTCCATGGATATTTTATTTATATAGAGAAACAAACCTAAATCTCAAACCACCACTTATAAAACCCACAGACTCCTGGGCTGTCATTTTGGTTGCGGACTCTGAACTCTTTTCTGGTTGTGTTCTGTGTGGTAGATGAATGTGTCCGATGGGGCTGCATTTTAAAAGCAAGACAGATTTAAGGATATAATTTAGTGATGTTTTGCTGAGTGCACTCCTCGCTATACATGTCTGTTCGTATATTTTACTATTGTAACAATATTCAGTTATCTCTCAGCCTACTTGAGGCAGGCCTAGCAATTTTGTGATTGTTTTAAACATACATAATAGCTCAATATGTGTCTGATTATGACATTAGCCATTTTTGGTTAACTTCAGTACTATTTTGGACTGTGTGTATGAATCAGTGTATATTTAACAAGTGAGCTGACTAAATGCCATTAAATGAGTTGTCCTTATTTTGGCGTATGCCCTGCCCCAATTTTAAGTTTTCATATTGAAATCTAGCATTTAACTACTACTTTTAAATCTCTGCCTTTTAATTTTGGATACCAAATATGGCAGATTTATTCAGGTGGCCAAGTAGACTTTTTCTGACCTTGAATGTGGTTTACTGGTATTACATTAAAAAAAAAAAAAAAAAAAAGAGTATTTGCCATTTTAGGATAGCATAAGCCCGTGAGATTTTCTAAAGATCATTTTTAAAGTCAGACTTGCAGCTGCCTGACATCTACATTTTTAGCCAAAAGGCATCTTCTTTACATTCGTGTTTAAGTGACCCTGGAATGCAGTGCAGGGGTAGTTTGCTCTGGGTTAATCTTTGGACATTTCATAGCTGACAAGCACCAACATCTGTGGTTTATATTGCATTGTTCTTTAGGTCTAGAAATAGCATTCTCCTAAATCTAACGATAGTTAGGGGAATGTTTACTAAGATGGTTTGTTTTTTGTTTGTTTTTTTCCATTTGCACAGTTTTAAAGCTGGAGGTAAAACATAACACAAGTGTGATTAAAAAAAACCTGTCATTCAAAAAGTAATTCATAGCACTAGTAAGGTTAAAGTAATACCAGGAACTCATGTTTTGTGCTGGAATGTTCATCAAGATGTATTACTTTTGTTTAGTAACATATTATATCTGTGTACTTTAATATGAGTGCCAGATATTAGTTCACATAGGCTTATTGAGGAAAGTGTATTTTTATATGCATATACGTTCAGGGTAAGGCATTTTATTTGTGTTTTTCCAAAGCACAACCAAAAAATCAAATGAGATACTTTTGTTTTAATATAATTTCAATGGAGTCTGGATAAGAGAGTCCTTTGAAAGTTGAGCAGACCGCAATTCATTTATATACAAAGAGCTTTTGGTCCTACAATGTTGTGCATATAATCTTATTAGAAAGCCCTTTAAAATCAATAAAAAATAAAACAACCTTAAAAGTGTCGTAGCATTGAGTTCATTCTTCTAAAAATAATCTATTTTTAATTACATTACTCTTCTTGAAATGTACAGAGTGGCTTTTATTTTTAAAATGCTCTTATCTGATGTATATATTCACCACTGTCCAAAATATGTTATATTTTGTTCTAAGAATCTCTATTCTTAGTTGTTTCAGAGCCTAATCTTTAAGGCAGCCATTTTGCTGAAAAGCAGTTAAAGCCAACAGTCTGTCAGCCTGGTCTGGTTCTCTCTGAAAGAGGTCATAATGCATTTCTTTGCCCAATGTGAACGTTAGTTCTACATTTTTGAATGAAAGAAACTTAAGGTCAGAGAGTTAAATATAAAAAGTAAATCTTGCAGACAGAGCACTCATTAGCATCCACTCATCAATTTCAAATCTGGGAGCTGGGAGACCATTGTACTGTTATCATACTGATATTGAGCTGATAACAAATTTGATGAAACGCTGGCAGTTGTGAAGGGCAGCTGATAATAATGGTGCAAACTCAACAAAAAAGTTTAGTAAAATCTGCAGGAGGCATTTTCTGTCATTTGGCCTTGTTCTGTTGGCTGTTGGTTTTTGCTTGGCAAGAGGGAGGGTGGTACTTATCTCTCCAGCTAGAGAGATTTTAATGTGCTTAAAAGTGTTGAGCACACACTGCTGTTACTGCCTCTCCCAGACAAGACAAATAAATGGAAGCAGTGGAGGCAAATGGAAGTTGTATATTGAGTAGGAAATTCCACCCAGACTTACACAATTCACGTAAACCTGATAACAATTTGCATTTTTTTGGTAATAAAAATAAAAGAAGGCTCTTTGAACTATTGAGAATCCTCTTTTCCTCTTTCTGTTCAAGATGTAGTAACTGAATGGGCACATAATCTTTGAAAATGAGGTGGCCTCAAATAGTGTTCTCTAGGATTAACAGTACATTTTGATTCTTAACCACTTCTATGTAAAGTTAAATGAGATCTTCCATATAATTAAGTAGCATCTTAAACCATATGACTGGTCATGTTTCTGCCCTGCGGAGTTGATGAGAAGAAAGTCAGCCTAACAATAGGGCCAATTCCACTAATTAAAGTCATGCCCAAGTAGGTTAACATGATCTAGATGTTTGATTTTAATACAGCTTGGGAAGGGTACTGAGTCCTGAAATGTTCTGTTCAGAAAGCTTTGCTGTGTAAAATTTGCCGTTAACATGGCTGATGAGTCTTAATTAGAATGATAAAGTTGCTGGTGTGATGTCTATTTGAGAAGGAACAACACTGGGTTGCCTACATATTATTATTTTTAATGTATTAAGATACCTTTCTTTGCGAATGGCATTTCTGAGTACCTGTCTTCTCTGCTCTGTTTCAGGTGTGAATCATGGTGACACAGTGAGAGACGGTGATTTACTGCTTTGGGGGGCATGCGTGTGTATGATTAAGGGATGTAAGTGCAGGACTCCAGGATTTACTTCCTTCCTGTTCCAGCGGGGATAGACGAGGAGAGTGAGTAATGGGATAATTTATAACACCACAGGCCCTTCATCAAGAGACCTCTAGTCAAAACAGGAAGATAAAACTCAGATTTCAAGAGGGAGAATACAACTTTGGTCCTCTGGACACACTTCTTTGCAAGCAGTAGAGTCTTCAGAGTTTTCGTTTTACTTTTTCAAGATTTCCATAAAAAAGGTTAGTGTGTCAATATTAGTTAAATCATGTAGGAACTCTGTTAAATGTTATATATCTTTTCTCCATGCTTTTTGTTTCTTAACATTCTTACATTGTTGGGACATCAAAGAAACTTAGTGGCCTAATTATAGAATTCAGGTTCTTTTTATAAGGTCAGCATATTATCGAGTGTGAGGAGTGTAATGACAAATTCAGCAATGTGTTTTTTTTGGAGCTTACTAAAAACTGGTCAGTTTCTTAAAATCTTTCATTTCCATTT
Organism: Rhinolophus sinicus; assembly: GCF_036562045.2. Taxonomy (NCBI): domain Eukaryota; kingdom Metazoa; phylum Chordata; class Mammalia; order Chiroptera; family Rhinolophidae; genus Rhinolophus; species Rhinolophus sinicus. Next base: position 58,235,786 of record NC_133756.1, on the reverse strand, counting down.
ATATGTACTTCATTCCAGTTTTGAGACGATGAAATGGGGGTTGTGTGGATAAAGAGTTTTCCCCCAACTTTGTGTGTGTGTGTTTAGGGAAAAAGGGTTTAACTGGCTGTGAAGAGAACTTTATTAAGGAATATTTTTTTAATATTGCGAGCAAATTATAAGAGGAGTTGAACGGGACATTAGGTAATATTCGAATGGTTTGTTTCATCTCTAGTAGGTTGAGATAGAGGATTGTGCTTTATTTTCATGTCTTTTAAAAATGCTAGATACAGCATTTAGAACAAAAATCATTCTAAAATTAAGATGTATCATCACTTTGGAATTGCTTATTGTTCAGAGATTTTGGGCTCTATTTAATGTGATAGGATCTTTTGACTTCTTGTTGGTGACATTAGGTTTAGGAAAAGTGAATACCACAGTGTTATTTTTATTTTAAAAGTATTAATTTTACCTTTCACTTTGGAATGTCTTAGCAGTTGGCAGTAGAATTCTTATATTAGAGATCGTAAAAAAAAAAAAAAAAATGGGAACAGTTCCAGGCTCTTCCTTTTCTCCCAGCTGCCCTAGGTGACTGAAACATTCCCATAAATAACCGGTACCCTTTTGAACTGACCTTGAGGTTCGTGTGATGTAAATATTGATGGCCTTGACATTTCTTGGTATGTGTATAGTTCAGGAGGCACAGTATCTCCAGATAACTCAAAGCAGGTGGATGAGTGGGTAGATAGCCGTGGTCTCACACCGACCCCCGTAATTCAGAGGGGCCCTTGCCATCACCCTATTTCTGGACTTTGTGCAGGGAGAATGTCTCAAAGGCAAAGTAATCTACTAGTTCTGCTCCTCTAGGCCTATCTGTATCTCAATCTCTCTGGATTGAATCCATGTTAACCTGGCCTTATACTAAGAATTTTTCTAGGAGAAATAATATGTGAGTTGTGTTTCCTGCTTTTACATTAAGGAATTCAGTGCTACTACCAGGGTGATTGTGTACCAGCTAATTCTTTGGGCTCTGGAGCCAGAGTTCTCAGGTTCGAATTCTGGTTCTATCACTTACTAGCAATGTGACGGTAAGGAAATTATTCAACCTCTCTCACCCTTTATTTTCTCAGCTATAAAATGGGGATAATGTATTAGAATTAAATGAGAGCTATCCAATTGTGAGGCACAGTTTAGTCAAGATTTCTTAAATATTAGGCATTAATAAACTTTCAGGTATGCTGTACCTGTAAGAGACTAACCTACAAAGCTGGCAAGACCTACAGTGTGAGAAAATCTTCTGTCTATTTGGAGGTTCGCATTTCTGGAGTATATTATTTAGTTTCATGAAAATCATATGTTGGAAAAAATAAATGAGAATGAAGCATTGACTTTGCAGAAAAGGTTTAACAAGTTTTATTTTGCTATGGGTTTTAAAGTAATTTTTCTGGTTTTACGGAATGTGTGTATTAGACATGGGAATATTAGAATATGTACTTACTTCATTGTATTGTAAAGCATTATTGGTAGCCTTAATTTATACATCCATTGTGCTGCAGTTTTAGTTGCAGAACTACCCCCTGCAGTGATTATTATAGCACTTGAGAGGATGGAATTACTGCATTTTGTTTTGGGTATTTTTTTCACTAAGAAGCATGGGCACCATGAGATGGTACTTACCCATCTGTCTGTGGAAGCATTTGTATGTATATTACCTGAGCAATTAGGCGCCACTGAGAGAAGGGGTTTAAAATGGAGAAGAAAGAGGGAAAATTGAAATAAAAATAACATGATGGAAATTACAGAAGCTCTTTGCAAAGAATATCTAACTGTTCTTAAAAGCAGATTTCATAGCCAGTTGCAATACCATTGACTATTGTCTTTAAGAAACCACGCTCAATCCACAAAGTTGAGACTGAAGTGCAAATCTGGAGATTTTCCAGGGCCGTCAAGCAGTGCAGTCTTCTAGATCTCAGATTCAAGGGGGAAAAAAAAAATCCAATTTACAAAGTAACTTCTTCCATTGATTGTGAGCTGTCAGTGTTTGGTAGGTCCTGAAACATTAACTGATTAAATTCTTCAATGCTATGCGGTCATAATTATGGCCTCCGCTGTTCTGAACTTCCAAATTTGTGTATTGACACATGGGATGTTCACTAAATGAGTAGAAGAGAGCAGAGTGGAACGTTCTGGTATCAGCTTGATCTTTCCTAAAGAGAACCAGTAGAAAGACGTTGAATTAAATTGGAATATTATTTGCTGATTGCCTTTGCTTCCTAGCACCTAATATATGGTCCTAGCCCTTAAAAGCACCCCATGTGACTAATTCTCCTTTTTCAAATATACCAGATGCAAAAATACCCTGCAGTGGTAGAGAGGGAAGTTTCAGGTGTACTTCACACTCCTGAGCTCCTGGCCAGCTTGCTTCTCTTGTGTTTTAAGCACTCACCCTTTTCAGTTCAACTTGGGGGATAAAATGAAGTGTCGTTTCTCCCCGCCCCCCCCATATTAGCTTGTCTTGATTTTTTTCCACAGAGTTCTTTCACCCATGTGGTAAGAGTGGGGTCAGGCTTCCCATAATTCGTTGTTTCTCTGCACACTTGAAAACCTGTGAGCTAATGACTCTGTGGGAGTTTCTGTGATGATGGGGCTGGAGAAATCAATGTCATTTTATAGATGCAGAAACTGAGGTCCAGAGAGGTGAAGAAATTTGCCCAAGATCCTTAGCCAGTAAGTGTCAGCACAATACCTAAAATCAGTGCAATTTTGACTTTTCCACTAAAGCATACTCAGGGGCAAAGGGAGGTTCTGTTGTGGTTAATGGATTGAATTGGACTGACTAGGGAGTGAAAGAAAAAGGGTATAAAGATAGAACAAGGAAACAGGGTTTGTTTGAGATTGTGTTAAAGGAGTACCCTTTGGTCGGGCAGCGTGAATATTTCTCTGATATAAGAGAAAAGGAAGAGATTAAAAGCTCTGTGAAGCTCAGCTCAGATATTTTTTAATAGTAGTTTGTCTTCTGTTGAAACCATGGGACAATTACTATTGATTCCTAATCAGGTAACTCAGTGTAATGATGTCTGGACAATTTCTGCTTCTACCTTCTCGCCTCCTTTGGTCCCTGTTACCTTTTGTTTTGCTAAAAGAAAAAGCAACTGAAACACTGTCCAGAGCTGTTAACTGCAAAGATCTCTAGTGAAACCTCTGGCTCTCATCTCAGGGTGAGGTCACACAGTCTGATATTACTTGGGTTCATGTCGGTGTGTCAACTAAAATGCAAGACATATTGCCATGATTCCTTTTCAGTCATTTGTCAGGAGTGGCTCTTTGGTCACTTGTATGCTTTGTATAATCGTTCAGAAGCAGAGCCCATCCATGAGCATACGTGTATCTTTTCTTTTTCAGTGGATAGTTTTAAATTCATATGGAAAACATGACTTTTAATTGTAATTGGTATTATGGCTCTGGCCTTATCTGTGCTCACTCATACGCTTAAATTCATACTTGTTTGGGCAAGTCTGGAGGTCTGGTGTTCTGGTTTCCTGGAGTCACTTTTCACCATTGTTTGAGGAACCTCTGGGAAAGACCTTGTTCTTGGGGAACACTTAGTTGAATTACACAAGAGATAGCCACAGGACAAGCAGCCACTGCTGGTGCTTCATACAAGCAAAAGAATTAGTCTATGTTAACTACATACATATATCTGACAATAATATTCATGATTACTAATGATGAAGTGCTTATGGTGTGCCAAGTGCTTTACACGTCTTCATAGCAACACTTTGGAGTTTGTGCTATTATTAACTTATTTTACAGACGAGGAAATAAGAAATAGAGGTGAATAGAGAAGAGACATGTACATTCTTAAAGAGCTTATGGTGTTGTAGAATTAATACTCACGCATTCATTCAACGAGTTGAGTGCCTACTATCTATAAGCTGAATTATAGGAATTTATGTACCTCCTGTGCTAGTCCAAATGAGCTTGCAACTGGAGAAATGTTTACGTAAAACACACTTCAAAATGTGTTACTAGAGGGGAGGATTCCAAGGAGAGAGCATGCTGACATTCACTTGGATTACCCGATTGAACTCCTTTGGGAATCATGTTGGGAACCTCAGGAGTTTTGACTGTGTTAAAAGCCAAAGCAGAAACTCAGGAGAACCGATTCACCAAAATCTGTGTGCCACATTCAGTATGTGAAATGATACCAGTAGCTCTGTTGGGAACGGGGTTGGCAGCAACAGCAGTAAGTGGCTTGGGCAACTGTGGGAAGTGACATAGTTGGGGTCTCAGCAGCTAAATTAGTACCTTGGGCATTAGCACCTGTGACATCGGTGCTCATTGGCAGATACCGCTGGATGGGACCAAGCAGGAGAGGAGGAAATTGGCAGATACTATGTGATGGTAGAGAAGGTAGTGTTCGTGAGCTTATCAGTCATTCATCTCCTGAGGAGTCCATGCCATTTGCTCATGGCGGTGAGGATGCATGGCTAGAAGGGAAGAGTATTGGTAACTAGAGAGAAAGGAATCCCTACTAGCAAATCAGTGCTTCAGTTTGGGGTGTGCTTTGGGGGCATGAATTCCATAAAGCTGCATATAGCAGGTGTTTGTTCTGAGCTTCTTACCTACTGTGCCTCAGTTCTCTTTGGGAAGTGGTAATGGTAATAGAATTTACCTCACTGGGTTGGTTTAAGGCTTAAGTAAGTTAACATAAGCAAAATTCTAACAGTGGTGCCTGTCAGCCATTATCTATGTGCTAGCTCTGATGATTGTGATGAAGAAATAATAGCAGTCAGTCCTTTAGATTCAACAATATCAGGCACAAACTACTCTGCCAGAATCCAGGGGAGATTTTTTTCCCCCAAAAGGAGACATACCTTAATGGAGGACATAAGATATACACAATTGTAAAAGTGATTAACTTTTCATAGTCAATTTTTGTCTATCTATGCCTGTCAAGCCCAGGATGTCCTCTCCTATCTCTTGTCACGGATTCTCATTCTCTCTGGCCATGTCAGACAACCTACGTGACTCAGATTAGGTTCTCTTATGTCTTGGTACCTTTGCACAGCCATTCCCATCAGTCTAAAATTCCTTTCTTCTTTCATCTGCCTCTTGAAATGGACATCCTCTCTGCAGTCTTTATTTATTTACCCAGCTGCCCAATCAGCTTCTATTGTGTTGCTCCTATGCCTTCTTGTGCATTCCGCCATTAGATGGTGCATTCCCCAGGAGGAATTTATATAAATGTTCATATTTCAGATTCTATGTAGTTTAGCTTATTGAATGAATGAATGACAATTTTTTCTAACTCCACTGTATGTATCTACTAACTTTTCTGAGCCTCAGTTTCCTCATTTATAAAATGGGTTACTTGTAAGCACCAAGAACAGTGGTTAGCATACATTAAGCACTCAACAAGTGTTGGCTTTTGTTATGAATGTAACTTTCAGAAGATATCTTTTCAACACAGACTTTTTGTTTTGATTATAGTTTTATTCTTCCTGATTTATATGTTTTAATCTTCCATATTTACGAAAGTACTCTTCCTCCACTACTCTCAGACATACTTCCCTGGGGCCATTTACCTCCCACTTAAAAGCAAAGGAAGCTAATCTCCTTGGCTTGAAATCAATACCATCTAGACTAGAGAGGATATGCTAATTACCTTTGCTAAATGCTTTTTGGCCAAAGGTGTGAAAGTCTGATTCTATTTAGGGAAAAAATTTGAAATTTCTGTCTTAAAATTTGTGATTATGGAATTTGTATTTTGAAAGGCAGTAGTATCTCAAATTTAATAGTAATCTTTTTGCAGTGGACTGAACATAAATTTTTCAAGGTCCTTGTGGTTGAAAGAACTATACAGCAAGGCAAAGATTTCTGTGACATAGTATTTAATTTCATTGCATTAAATTTAATTTCTATAAAAATCCTGCAAAAAAATTTCCCCCCTATATTGGTAGCATGTTTTTGTGGATATTTAAAGCCATTCATTTAAAAAAAAAAGTAAAGATGGTTTTAAGAAGTGTACCTAGGCTGTCAGCTTGCCTCAGTTTCTTCATCAGTGAATATAACTGGGGCCACCTGCATACCCCCCTGGAGTGTTTGGATGAATGACTCTGAGCTTGTAAAGTGCTTTGAATTTCTTGGATGAAAGGATCTCTGTAAGCACAAGTCTTAGGAAGGTATTATATGTAGGCTTTGTAAACGGCTGCACAGCCTGTTTTGCAAGAACACTAATGCATTTCTGGGTTTAGAGTTGTAAAAGATGTGCATTCAGAAGCCTCAGGCTGCATCTTGTGAGGTTCCTGAGGCATGTGTCACCGCTTGCTTACCTCTAGCATAGATTCTCTCTACGCTACAGGGAGCTACATGCCTGCACATGTGGAGCGACCATTTGGACTTCAAATTGCCTGCATTTGGTTCCTGTGGTATTGAGGGAAAAGCCCAGGATGTTAGGAGAGAGGATGGGCTGCGTGTGCTTGGATCTGTGTCCTCACTTCTTGAGAGCCTCTAGGGTTACTGGAATCATGGCATGAGAGAGCACACAGAAGCGTGCTTTGATGAAGTAGAGCTGGGGGAGGAGGTGTGCTCTGGGAACTGACACTGGGATTGTGAAGAACTGGATTTGAGTTCTGGCTTTTCCAGTTCCTGGGCTTATGCCCTTTGGCAAATTGGTTAAGAGTATTAAGCCTCAGTTTCCCCACCCTGCCCTTCATTCATTGTGATGCTCAGGGCTAGACTACGAATGCAGGTCTACATACTATATATCTAAATATTTAACAGTTATAAATCAAGCTGAAAAAAAAGACACCTGTCAAAATGTGTTCAGAAATTCTTCTAATCTGAGAAATACACTTTCATAACAATCTTGAAAGACTAGGTTTGAGTTTTGAGTTTCCAGTTCTTCAGAGTTCCACGCCTGACGAGACAGCATGCGCAGAAGCGTGGGCCCAGCGAACATGCCTGCGGACATCTGAGTGCACGTGTCCATGCTTGATGGGGTTACATGTGGAAGACTGAGCCACCCTTCTGAGAATATCTGGGAAAAGTCTGACTAGGCCCTGTAAGTTAGTGTGGACTGTTTGAACAGGGACCTTCAGGGTCTCAGGACCTAGGACGTGATCCAGAAGGGCATTTTAGGCTCCTGGTGGGCATGTTCCTTTGGTTGTGGACTCCTGCGCATGCCATGGCATGCCCTCTTGCCTGGAACTAAAGAAGGTACTGCTTAAGGGACTGGCTTCTGCATTCATTGCAAAATACATGTGATCGCGCATTTATGAAGTGCTCAAATCACATAGATGAAAAGTCGTTTTTTTCTAGCACAATCATATCCATGTTTAGCAATGATGCAACGATAGAATGATGTCTTATATTCCTTCTATCTCCAAGACCTGGCACAGTGCTCTGTTTTTACTTAGCGTATAATCCATTCATTTGATAACACCAATTAAATAAATAAATATCGGCTCCCTCTTCCTAAGCATTGTCCTTGTGGTGTTGATAAGAGTAGTGAGCAGACACAGCCTCCTGTTTTCATAGAACTGATGCTTTAAGAGGAGGAAACACAATTAAAGGAATAAACATGTAAAAGATATAGTTTCCTTTAAAGATGGCTTACTCTCCCTTCATTCCTTTGTTCATTTACATATATGTATGTATATGTACATGTGTATGTATGTAAACGTATATAATGTGCCCATGCCAGCGACTAGGCGCTCTGCCTCCCCAGAGACGGAAAGAAGAGTGATCACAAAACAAGAGTATGGCGTTAATTGTGTGAAGCTGTTAACTGCAGGCAATGTCCATGCCCTTGGGAACTGATGTTCTGCAATTCTTTCTTTTCCATTTCAGTTCATGAACTTTTTATTCATTCTCCACTGTATTTAAGGGATTGTCCTAAGCTCTATGAGAGGTTAAACATGATGAGATTTCAGTCCGTAAGAATTTATAACCTACTGGAGGTTATATATAAATAAATAAAAATATATGTATATATATAAATAAAAATTTTAGACCAGTTTTTCATGTGTGATAAGCGCTTGCACGTCAACAATTTTTACTCACTTGCCTGCGTCCCTGTGGAGAAAGTGAACTCTACTCCTCTTAGCTTTCTACTCTGTCTCCTTCAGTGGAGCTCCTGCCGGAACCAAGTCACACAGTGGGTGTGTACTGAAGAATTCTTTTCATCACCCTGGAATGCTGTCCTTGGGATTCAGCCTGACTTCTCTCAATGGGGACTCATCCATCAAGAGGGCAGTAGTGTAATTATCTCAGCTACTGTGAAGCCACTGAAAAGCACTTGATGAATCTGGGTGTAAATTTATTGTGAAATTTAACAAAGGAAAAGTCACCTCGTTCTTTCCCTTTCTTCCCTTCAACTTGAATTGCATTTGGAAAGTACTTCTGTTAGGATAAATATATGTTATTTGATCTACTGTTGAAGGGCCTATCCTTCCTGGGTTGGAATATGAAAATACCTTCCAGAAGCAAAGGAGATACTTTGGCTATTTACATCCCTTTGTGGTGACAGTCATGCTCTAGTTCTTGGTCTTGATAATTAAAAGTAAAATAAAACAGCTAGGAAGAAAAGTATAACAAATTGTGGTGAGCCATAATTTTGACAATCAGTAACTTCTCACACAGTTGATAAAAGAAAGGGTCAGGTAACCTTCACCGTGTATTTATCATAATCACATACCCATTGTGGTTTATCCCTATAAATAACGATTCTTCTGTTATAGTTACTATAATGTTTATGCAGATGTCAGTTAATTTTTGCATGTGAGTTGCAAGAGGTGGTGACCTTTCTCTGTTAAAGAAGAAATTACGGACTTGGTTGTTGGAGGCTGAGTATAATAGAAAGAAGACTGCTAAACCCAATTTTATGATTTCTCTCACAAAAAAATGAATGTGATTTTTTAAAACCTAAAGCAGTATATTTGGGGATTTATATTTCATCCTTCAGGAGAGACTCCATTTGCACATAGTTTCCCCCCATCTCCCATCTCTCATTCCCCTACCCCCATGCCTTTTTTTGAAACTGCCATTCTGGTTGCAGTTCTGTTTCTAACTAGTTGTATGATCCTGGGCAAGTTTCTCAACACATCTGGCTTCTTTCTGTAAAATGAATGTGCTGGTTATTGAGATCTAGGGTTTCTTCTAAGTTTAATGTTCAATGATTAAATAAAATGAAATGACTGTCAATTGAAGTTACGTAGTATTTCATGTATTTGAATTATTCAGGAGCCTTTATTTATTTATTTATTTATTTATTTATTTATTTATTTATTTATTAAATTCACATGCATAGTCTCTGTCTACCAATACATTGATATACTGATTTTAGTCAGTCTAAAGCGGGGCCTTGGCATGTATATTTTTTATAAAAGTTCTCCACAGATTATTCTGATGCACTGCAAGAATTGAGAATGACCATTATGTTCTCAGTGATTCTAAAATGGGGAGGGTAGTAGGAGTCCTTGAAAATTTAAGAAAGCAGTGGAATTTTTCCTGAGAAGATTGTATATATACACAATTTTTAAGCCTTAATTTAAAGGTGTTTATGAACCCTCTATATTTACCAAGTCTTGAGTTAAGAGTCCCTGATCCAGAAGTTGCTTCTAGGATTGTTTTTATGCTCTTCTGCTAATCAAATATATAATGCCAACTGTGATGGGATTTCAGTGACTACTGATATATCTGGTAGGAAATTCAATTGAGAGCCAGCCAGACAAAAATTTATGTTGAAACGAGGGAATAGTGGAAATAGGGGTATTAAATCCTCCCCCAACCCTCCCTTGGCCTTATTTACTGAGATCTGACCTTTCTGATAGGCTTCATGACTTCTTTGGAATGTAAAGTTGGGGATACTAATATTTGCCACCAGGCAATATTTATTTAGTGATGTGAGAACCTAGGGCATTAGTTGACTGCAAGTGTGATAATTAACAGGACCTAGGAAAATGCTACCAGAAATAATGGCACCTTTGTTATCACAGTGATTTTTTTTTTTTTTTTTTGCCAATGGCACTGAAAGAAAAGTGATATTTGTTATCAAATCAGGCAGGGAATTTACTAATGATTAGAGAGGCTGCATTCTTTCTAGTGTCTCACTCTTGTATTCACAAATATCTTTCTCCCATGGAAAGATAAAAACACTTGACCAGGGCCATAAATTCGTTCTGTATTTGGAAGTCCCTGAACAGCCTTGACCTCCTGTTCTTCTTATATTGAAATGATGCTTATTATGTGGTGATAGTATTATGAGGACAGAGGAGAAACAGTAAGTGCATCAGAAAAATTTCCCCAAAAGATTGTGGCCTTTTGGGGGCAGAAATATGTATTTTTTGTTGTGGTGATTGTGGTAGTAGTGATGGTCCCCCCAATCCCCCAATACACACACACACACACACACACACACACACAATCTTACACAAGAGCTTTGTTCACAGAAGTAGATGTGAATTGGATTGGCTAAAAGTAAGCACAAAACAAAACAAAAACAAAACCCAACTTTTCACTGTTTTCTGATCAGATTTCTGCTTTGTCCTGTTGATTACACTTGCCTTGATTACTCCTCACTATTCAGCCGGCATACCTCAGTTTTTATAACCTGATAGGCTTGGGGTCCACGGTGATGGAAATGGAATAGTTAAGAATTTAACTTCTTTATTTTGAAGGTGCTTACATGATGTTTTATGGCACCCTTTGAACTATAGACTGGGTATTTCCATGTATATTCTGGGCTTAGCTTTTGAAATTCCAGAATTGGAAACACAAATTACTATCTCACTATCCAGAGTGGAAAGTGTTATTTCTGTAGGTCATTTGAAGTCTGTAGATTGGTCCAGGGGAGGGTACAATGGGCTGGGTCCTGCTTGTCTCCAGTCCCAAGCTTCCTGTTGCACTGTAGTTGACCTGAAGCTAGCAACTGATATGACATCATTTTGGGTGTTGCTGGCACATTTTTCTTTTCTCAGTAGATCTGCACTAAATTATTTTTCCTTTTCAAAACAGAAAATAAGGAAAATTTTGGCTTGCTTTGCATACCCTACAGGTATGTCTGGCTGTTTCTGATGAGTGAAGTATTGTCCCCCTGTTTATTTCCTTCCAAGGAAGTATCTGTTGAAACAATATACATTTCAATCATCTTTATTATAGAGCAGTCTGAAAAACCTTTAGGGCAAGTCAGGAAAGCCCCCTCAAAGGAACTTCTCAGCCCCTGAAAGACTGGCCTAACCAGATACCAGCAGCTCATATTTCTGATTTTTAGAGATTTCTTTGGTGATAATGAGCGACCTTGCAGAATAGTCAAACATTTTATTTAAAACTGTATGTTAGAAGAAGTGAGCAACCTTCTCCAGGCGTTGTTTTCCCTTTCTGAGTGTATCAGTCTTAACAGGACAGAAGTACAGTGAAGGGGGGATCACTTTGTTTAACACATAAATGAAGTTGCAAAGCTCAGGTCAACCTGGGGTCACAGACCCTTTTTTCTTTTCTATTTCCTGGCCCCTCAGGATCTTGTGCAGTATTTTGCTATTAAAGATGGCTGCTAAGGAGGCTATCAATAATTTGAATTTCAGATGCATTAGTATCATTGTTTCTTCCATATTCTGGCGTAGGGATTGAAGACTTTTCTAGAGCCAGGCCAGGTGCCTCTCATACCTTATTATTGGCTCTTGAGCAGTTTAATTTGGTGGTCTTCCTGTACTCTCCCTCTCCACCCCTACCAGGAGTTTTGCACACTTAGAAGTAAGCTAGTTGGACTTAGATGCCCCAAAATAATCATAAGAAAGGAAACCTTCATTTTGCTTGGATTTTGTAATTCCTGACTCCCTTTCCAGTTCAGACTCCTCATCTGCTTTTTCACAGATATCGAAAACAATATGATTTCTCATTACCATGTTTACGTATTTCTGATATAGTATCCTATATTTTCTCCTTACACCACCTGCTCCAGAGGAGTGAAAAGCCTATTTGTGGCATATAGATATGTTCACTAGCAAAAGCAGAGGGGAGGAAAAAGGCTGTGGGTGAGGACTAGAGGAGAAAAATGCTCAGTATGAGTGAGGGGTAGAAATAGCTTTGGGGTTTTGATTAGAACTTCAGTAAAAGAGTGTCTGCCAACTTTGGGTTCTGTTTATCAGCTGTTGGCATCCTACCCAGGCTGGAGTGGGCAGGAGGCAGGCCTGTTTCTAATTCTCCTTCCAGAAGTGGAGTTCATTGTTAATGGAAGAATATTGCATAATTATTGGCTTTTATGATGGTCATTTTAGAACAGTGGTTTGCAAACGTTTTGAAACAGAGGAAACTTGAGGTGTAGTAAAACTTTAAATCAGTTTTTCAATCAGTGCTCCTTTGCTAAGGAAGCATTTATTATAATACAATAATAATGATAAGAATATGCTTTCCACGTTTGATTTCATCAATCTCCAGAGACTTCAACAACTCATGTAAATCATTGCCTCCTAACCCTTTGCCTCTAGCCTCTGGACTAAAACCCATACTCCTGTTTTCATATTACTGCTTCATGTATCCATCTAGCTATACAGGAGGTACATCATATGAAACACGAACATGTTCAAAGCTAATCTGTTATCTTTTCCCAGTTTCTTCCTCTTGTATTCTCACTCTTTAGAAATACATCCAAGTTAGAACCCGGGAGTTACCCTTGACTCCTTTTTCCTCACAGTCAATTGGGTCAGTAAGTCTTTTCTGTTTTATCTGCTAAATATCCTTGGTCTCTGTCCTCTCCTCTCTATTTCTGTGGCTACTGTTAGTTCAGTCTCTTATCCTTTCTTGCTAGACAATGACAATAGGTGTCGCCTGTCTCCAGAGTTAGACTTTTAAGGAAATTTCTGATCACTTCTCTTCCCTGCCTCAAATCCTGAAGGGTGTACAAGACCCTTCCCAATTTGGCCTTTCTTCGTCCTTTCCCCACATTTTTCTTCCTCATCCTATGTTTAAAGTACCCTAAGCCCTAGTGTTATTAAGAAATAATGCTCTTTCATATTTCATTTATACATGGACCCTTTCTGTTTCTGGTTCCTCCCCTTCTCACTTCCTCCTGGAAACGGTCCTACTTATTCCAAAAGGTAGCCCAGATGTCTTCTCTGTGATGCCTCTGTCAACATCCCTTTGTTTGTGGCCCCTTTGTTATAGCAAATGTCATGTTAAATTGTAATTGTTTACATATCTCTCTCCCCACTGAACTGGTTATTTCTTAAGAGCAGTGGCTATGTAATGTCTAGTACCTAATAGATAGTCAATAAATATATGTTGAAAGAATGTAAGCTGAGGATGAAGACTATGGGTGTTACACATTTTTTTTAAAAAATGTGGATCATTGTAAAAATGCATATATTATGTCTATTAACAATACACTACATTTTGGCATATTTTCCTTTTGCCTTTAAATTTTACTACATTGCTGTCTGGTGGAGATGAAAGTATAATTTGAAATTTTAAAAAAATCATAAACAGTGGCCTAATACACACAATAAAATAATGCCATAACCACTTCCTCCTTCATTTGGCAGAATATGTCAACCCTGCCCTCTGTCCTTATTAAGTCAAACTTTATTTCCTATAGATTTGTAAGTCTTCTAAATGTCTCAAGTGTCTAAAGTCATTCACCCCATCAAAATCCCAATGACATTTCTAACACGTTGCGTACGGCAGGGTTTAAATCCCTCGTGAAGATTCTCGTGATCCGTATGCAACGTGCTAAAAGAAATAGAACAAAAAAAAAGACTCATTAGATTTGTATTGAATCATAAAAGACTTCGAATAGCCAAAGCAATCCTGAGAAAAAAGAGTTAGACCAGAGATATTACACTCCCTGACTTCAAATTTATACTATAAAGTAACAATAATCAAAACAGCATAGTATTGACAGAAAAACAGACACACAGACCAATGGAACAGAATTGAGAACCCAGAAATTTACATATATACGAGCAAATATTTTCGACAATGGAGCCAAAAGCATAAAATGGAGAAAAGAAAGCCTCTTCAATAAATGGTGATGGGAAAATTGGAAAGCCACATGCAAAAGAAGGAAACTACACTGCTATTAGTCACCATATACTAAAATTAACTTAGAATGGATCGAAGTCCTAAATATATAATACCTGAAGTAATAAAATGCATAGAAGAAAACATCAGTACTAAACTTATGGACCGTTGTCTTAGAGAGGATTTTATGAATTTGAATTCAGAGGCCAGGGAAGTAAAAGCAAAAATAAGCAAATGGGACTACATCAAACTATAAAAATACTTCTGCACAGCAAAAGAAACCATGAAAAAAACAGACAACCAACTAAATGGAAGAAAATATTTATAAACAAATCCTCTGATAAGTGGCTAATATCCAAAATAATAGGGAACTCACACAACTCAACAACAAAAAAACAACCCAATCCAAGACACTTCTCCCAAGAGGACATACAAATGGCCAACAGATATATGAAAAGATGTTCAACTTCCTAGCAGTTACGGAAATGCAAATCAAAACCACAGTGCAATACCACCTTACATCTGTTAGAATGGCTATTATCAACAAGATGAGTAATAACATGTGTTGGTGAGGTTGTGGAGAAAAAGGAACCCTCATACACTGCTGGAGGGAATACAGATTGGTGCAGCCACTATGGAAGGCAGTGTGGAGGTTCTCAGAAAATTAAGAATAGAATTACCATATGATCCAACAATCCCTCTCCTGGGTATCTACCAAAAAAATCTCAAAACATTTTTTCTGTAATGATATATGTACACCTATGTTCAGCATTATTCATGGTGGCCAAGACATGGAAACAACCAAAGTGTCCTTTGCTAGATGATTGGGTAAAGAAGATGTGATACATATATACAATGGAATACTACTCTGCCATAAGAAAAGATGAAATACTGCCATTTGCAACAACGTGGATGGATCTTGAGATTATCATGCTAAGTGAAGTAAATCAGACAGAAAAAGTTGCGAATCGTATGATTTCACTCATGTGGGAAATAAAACTGAAAGCAACAAACCAAAAAGACAAACAATCAAAAACACATAGATGCAGACAGCAGGTTAGTGGTTATCAGAGGGTAAAAGGTGAGAGGGGGAGGTCGAGGAGGGTAAAGGGGATCAAATATATGGTGATGGAAGGAGATTTGACTTTGGTTGGTGAACACAATGCAATATATAGATGAGGTATTATAGAATTGTAAACTTGAAACCTATATAATTTTATTCACCAATGTCACTCAAATAAATGTAATTTAAAAAAGCATAAAAGTCATTCATGTTTCAGAAACCAAGATCCTTTCAATCACAGAATGTCTGAACTTATCGAGGGTGGGAGAACACTGGACAAATTGGATCGGATCAAAGCAATTAGATTATCAACATTGAATTTGTTATATTTTATAGTAAGGAATCCGTAAATATTGCTGTTAATAACAAATTGAAAGATGATGAACAGAAAAGTAAGGTACAAGGGATCCTATTGATGACAATAATAGTTTTAAAATGACTTATGAGCAACTAATTAAGGAATAGTCATTTATTTGGTAGGAGCTTGCAGTTTCAGAGTGTGGCTCAAGTGGTTCCTTCATGCTCTACACCAATATTGGCAGTGCTACAGTGGGCATAGCCGAGGTCTAACTTGTAATTTCCTAATGACTAATTCTAGAGAATTAACTCTCTCCTGATTTTTAATGTATAGTGCACTTTATTGGATTTAATTTTTAAAAGTTTCAAATATTATAAAAATACATATACATGAACCTAGTTTAATAGTATACACATTGGGTTTTAATTTCCAAATATTTGGAAGTGATCCTGTTATTGATTTCTAGGTTAATTGCATTATAATCTGAGAAATACATTGTATGTTTACGATCTTTTAAAATTAGGTGAGTTTTTTTATGGCTCAAGTTAGGATCTCGTTGAATAATTAACTTACTCTCAAAGAATGTGTGTTCTACTGATGTTGGATGGAGCATTCTCTATGCCACTAGATCCAGTTGGTTGACACGTTGTTCAATTCTTTGCTATCCTTATTGATTTTCTGTCTACCAGCTTGATCTATTACTGAGAGGGGGAAATATTGAAATCTCCAACTATAGTTAAGAATTTGTCTACTTTTATATTTGTCAGCTTTGCTTCGTGTATTTTAAGTTTTGTTGTTAGGCGCATATACATATATGATTGCTATGTCTTCTTGGTGAATCAGCTATCATATGTGGTATTATATCTTTATCTCTGGTAATTTTCGTTGTTCTGAAGTCTACCTTGTCTGATACTAATATCATCATTTTTCTTTTTAAAAACTTTAGAGATAATTATAGATTCATATACAACTGTAGGAGTAAATGCTTTACTTAGTTTCTCCTGATGGAAATATTTTACAGACTAGAATATAGTGTCACAACTGGGAATTTGACATTGATACAAATCACTGAACTTATTCAGGTTTCTTCAGTTTTATATATTACTTGTGTGTATATTTAGTTAAATGTGATTTTTTGATATGTGTAGATTTGTATATTTATCACCATAATCAAGATACAGTGGAGTTCTATCATCACAAATGTTGGAACATCCCTCACGTTGCTCTTTTATAACCACATTTACTTCTTCCTCTCCCCCAAGTCCCCAACCTCTAGCAACCACTAATCTGTTCCCCATTTCTACAATCACTTTAAGAATGTTACATAAGTGGAATCACATAGCACATACCTTTTTGGAATTGGCTTTTTTTTCACTCAGCATAATTCCCTGGAGATTCATCCAGCTTGTTGTTTTGTTGTTTGTATCAACAGTTTGTTTAGTTTTATTGCTGATTAGCATTCCGATGTTTAATTTTATAAGAAACTAAACATTGTTTAGCGTTTTCCAGAGTGGCTGTATCATTTTATTTTCCCACCAGCAACATATGAATGATCCAGTTTCTAGAATTTGATGTTGTCAGTGTGTTTACCTTACACATTTACCTTACCTTACCTTTACACATTCTGATAAATGAGTAGTGATATCTCATTGTGGCTTTAATTTGGATTTCCTTGATGGCTAATTATAGTGAAGATCTTTGAATGTACTTATTTGCTATCTGTGTATCCTCTTTAGTGAAAAGTCTGTTCATGTCTTTTGCCTATTATATAATTGAATTGCTTGCTTTTCTAGCTTTTTTGCATTGTATATTTTTTCATCCTTTTACTTTTAACCTACCTATATAAATATATTTGAAGTGAATTTCTCATGGATAGCATGTAATTGAGCTATTTTTGAAGCAAATCTGACAATCTCTGACTTTTAATTGTGTTTAGATCCTGCACATTTAATGTAATTATTGATATATTTGCATTTATATTCACTGTTCCATTATTTCTTTTTTGTTTGTTCCCTATATTTTTGTTCTTCTTTTTTACTTTTCCTGTTATATTTTGGGTCATTTGAACATTTTTAGTTTTCCCTGTTAATTGTGATTTTGGTAATATCTCTTCATGCAGCTTTTTAGTGTTACCCTCCCCCCCATCGGTTACAAAAATACCTATTTAACTTGTTAACATATATCTTATCACTTCATTTAGAATGTAGAACCCTTCTCCTGTAGGTCCATTTACACTTTCTCCTTGATGCCATTGTTGTCATATGTATAACACCTGCATGCTTTGAACATCCTGTCAGGTACTTTTTGCTTTCAACTATCAAACACATTTTAAACTGCTCAAGAGGAGAATAGTCTATTATATTTATCTAGGTATTTACCATTTCTGTTGTTCTTCCTTTGTTCTTGTTACTCATGTTTCCTTTTATTATTATTTACTTTCTTACTGAAGAACTTCCTATAGTAATTCTTTTAGAGCAGGTGTGCTATGAATTTTTAGTTTCCCTTCATCTGGGAATGTCTATATTTCTCTTTTATTACAGATACATGATTTTACTGGATATAAAAGCTGAGATTAGAGTTTTGTTTTTTTTTACTTAAAACCTTTTGTGCTACTTACTTCCTTCTTGATAATTTGCATATGAGATATCCACAATTATTCTAATCATTATTTTTCTATATACAACCTATAATTTTATTCTGACAACTTTGAAGAGTGTTTGTCTTTTTTTTTTTCAAATTGTGGTAAAATACACATAAAATTCACCATTTTAATCATTCTAAAGTATATTGTTCAGTGGCATTAGTTATAGTCACAGTGTTGTTCAGCCATCACCACTCTCTTGTTCTGGAACTTTTTCATCACCCCAAATGAAATGTCTTTAGTCTTTAATAGTTTCTCTTGTCACAGATTTTTTTGAATATACTTTGAGGTTTGCTCAGGTTCTTGCATCTGTTTGTTTATATATTTTGCCAGAGTTAGAAAATTTTCTACCCTTGTTCTTTAAATACTGTTTTAGCACATATTTCCCCCCTATATCCTTCAGGGACTTTGGTGACATGAATGTTAGACTTTCTGTTATTGAATTGCATGTCTCTGGAACTCTTCATTTATTTATCAAACGTTTTTATTTTGCCTCTGTTCAGATTAGATTATTCATTTATCTTCAAGTCCACTGAATTTTTTCAACTGCCATCTCCATTTTGCTCTTGAGTCCATTCAGTGAATTTTAATTTTGATTATTGTTTCCGGCTCTAGGATTTCCATTTGTTTTGATTTTCTATTTCTTTGTTCGGACTTTTTATTTTAACATTTGTTTCGAGAATGTTCATTTTAGTCATTCAAACATTTATATAATAGCTGCTTTAAAGTCTTTGTCACA
This sequence comes from Rhinolophus sinicus, assembly GCF_036562045.2. NCBI lineage: Eukaryota > Metazoa > Chordata > Mammalia > Chiroptera > Rhinolophidae > Rhinolophus > Rhinolophus sinicus. Next base: position 58,217,047 of record NC_133756.1, on the reverse strand, counting down.
TAATTTCAACATCTGTATCATGTCGATATTGGCATCTGTTGACTATCTTTTCTTTCCTGTGTGAAATTCTCATGGTTCTTGGTATGTTGAGTCATTTTGGAATCTGTTCTGGATATTTTGAGGATTACATTATGAGATTCTGGGTTGTGTTTAAATTCAATGAAGACCTTTTTTTTTTTTTGTTGTTGTTGTTGTTTTTTAAGCAGGCAATTGACCTGCTTAGGTTTAGGCTGCAAGTTCCACCTTCAGGGAGCTATTGTTTTAATATCAGTATGCTTTTCAAAGTCCTGTTTTGGGTGTGCACCACACAGTGGTCAGTCTGTGATCTCTGCAGTGGTTCATCTGTTAGTTCATTCTTTTGGTATGCTAATTACATTTTGATCCACACATTTTCAGTTTGGTGGTGATCCCTGGAATTCATCAACAATGTTATAAGGTCACTTTCCTGAGCATCTCCCTCTCTGTGCACTCTCCCTGGTACATTTCAGTTCCTTAGAGTTCAGCTTGTCAGTTCTTTAGGATCTGCTGTCTACTTCCCTGTTTGGGGCCAAGCAGAAGGAGGACAAACAGTAAAAGTAGCAATAGGGATTGGCCTCATCCTCTTGTGATCAGATCTGCATCACATGGATGGAAAGAGTTCTATCCCTCAGAGGTTTTGCTCTTGCTGACCTCTATTACTAGTCACTGCCTTGGAATTCCCTGTAGGCAATGGCATGGGAAAAATGGCAAAAGAGGGAAGAAAGAACAAAAATGGGGGATTTCCACCTCCCCATAAATGTTAGAAGTCCTCAGTTTTGTTCCGTGAGCCAGAATTAGAGGGCTTCTAAAGCTTTCTCCATCACCTCAGTGCTCAATTCTAGGTTTCCAGCTATATTAACTTCAGGCCAGAGGATTCCTCTGGAAAATAAATGGTGTCAACCCACTGTCACTTCAGATTCCAGTGGTCTTCTATGATTCGCCTCCTGCTATGTACTTTCCAGAGTTTTCAATAGCTGCTTTCTGTCATCTGTCCAGATTTTATGGTTCTATTCAGCAGAAGAGGTGGGTAAAGCATGCTTACTGCATCTACCCAGAACTAGAAGTCTGTCCTAATCCATAATGATTTTTGAACAAGGTGGGGGATGGCATTTATTTCCTCCAACACTGAAGTAGTCATGCATGTAAATTGTGAGGACCGTATTTCAAACTGTTCATTAGTTCTGTATGGTTTTGTAATATGAATTATCATGAACTATAGTTAGGTGTTTATGTATATAGCAATATGGTTATCCAGGTAATGGGACAAAATGTTAAAGACTTATGACATACATAAGTGGGTGTACATATATAAACTTACATACACATATTGTGATTTGATAAGATTAATTTAAATTTAGGCTAATCCTTCAGCGATTGTATAATTGTCTTCAAGTCAAGGGAGGGACATGCTGTACTTAGTATTTGACTGACATTCCTATTCTAAAGAATAAACATCAGTAAGCCAAGACAGTGTGAATCTCTGTCAAATATTTGAGATGAAAACTTTAATTTTCCTACTTCACCATGTTCCATCTTCTTGACAATTAACAGAGAAGAAAGTCATTATAATGGTAAAAAAAAAAAAAAAAAAGGCTAAATGGAGTTAGTGGTAGAGTTAGAAATCTATGTTTTGAATAGTAAAGTTCAGCCTATTCCCAAAAGGAATCAGAAGAGAAGATGTCAGTCAAAGAATCTGACCCTATTTGTGTATTTCAATCCGAGAAGGATTTAATGCAGGGAATTGGGTTACAGTTGTTAAGAGGCTTGGAAAAGCAAATCCAAATCAGGGCTGCAGGAACTGTGAGTGCTGCTGCCAGTGTGTGCTCTTCTGTCCCAATACTGCCCATTCAGTCACTACTGGACGCTATGACCCCATGTTTCTTTCACGAGTTGTGTTGTACTCTGCACTAATCTGCTGCTATGATAGCTGCCAGTCAAAGACAAATTCTAGCATCACCAGTTTTATCCTGGTGCCTCTTATTGAAAGAATCTAAACCTAGAATCTTGCTGGAAAAGGAGTCTGAGAAATGTAGTTTTCCAGGTTTCAAACTCCTGTAATAGGGTTAGAGTTTAGAAAAATAGGGATGGTACTAATTAACATAAATGTTTAGTTGATTGACATTTTAAAGTTTGTCTTTGTCATATAATGTGCTGTCTGCTAAACAAGATTTTAAGCTGCTTGAGGGCAGGAATGGGTTTCATATTCTATATAACTCTACAAAGCATAGCATGGAAGCTTGTGCTTTCTTAGTGTTCTTTTCATATAATTGTGACCAAAACACCAAGTTTGTCTTCAAATGCAAGAGTGATGTTATTTACCTCTGGTTGGTTCCAGAGCCATCAACTGAGGAACACGAGGCCATCTCCTCTTTAATCCCTGGTACAAACACTAGAGAAATTTAAAACTATGTTCCATAGGACTACTGGGTTAGGGCATCGGTCTTCGTCACATTTACCTACATTTTAAAGAACAAAATTGTCTTCTTACAAGCTGTAGACTTTGGAGGCACAAGTATGTGCAGCTAGGTCAATTAGTAGTTACCCAAGTGACCTCACATCTACTGTTCAGGGGACTGTTTTGTGGATTTCCTATTTAGAGAAATAGAGGAAATTTCTCCCTCCCCTTCCCAGATGTAGTGAAAAAATATCAAAGCATTCTGCAGTTAAAACACACACACACACACACACACACACACACACACACACACCACACACACACACAGAAAACCTAGTCTAAGTATAAAAAGTAATTAAAAAATTTTTAAACCAAAAAAAGGTCACATAAAATTTGGCTACTTAAATATTATAGAGATTTTGGCATATTGCCAAATATTTTCACTCTTTTATAGTTTATTTTCACAGATTATTGAATCTTCATGAGACTTTTTATTGCTGTGTAATATTTCACTAATTAGATATGTCATGATTAAGTTTCCTAATTGTTGATCATTTCTTTTTTGCCATTATAAATAATACCGCATGACATATTGTGCCTGAAATTTTTCATATTGGTCATCATTTCCTTAAGATAAAGTTCTAGAAGCAGAGCTACTGAGATCAAGTAAAGAAAGCATTTGTTTTCTTTAATATTTTGAATACTTTTTCTTTAAAGTACAATGTACATGTAGAAAAGTACACAGATCATAAGTGTACAGGTCAGTGAGTATTACAGATTCTCATAGACAGCACCTAAAGCATTGCCAGCACCTCGGAGACCACCCTCATGCCTTAGATTAGTTTTGTCAGATCTTGAACTATGTGTAAATGGAATATCATTATTTCTGTTCTTTTGAGTTTGGCCTTCTCCTCCATTCTTGCACCATGGTTGAGAGGTTTAAAGATGCTATCACATTTATTTTAGTCACAGTATAAAATTCCATTATATGAATATAGACTGTCTACTCTACTGCTGTTAATGGACATAGGTTGTTTCCAGCTTTTGGTGTTATGAGTAATGATGTTATGAATATTTTTGTACAAATCTTTTGATACATATGTGTGTACAGTTTTGTTAGATATCCACATATCCACACAAACACACATGCCCTAGGAGCAAACTTGCTGGGTTATGATGTGTTCATCTATTCAGTTTTATTAGGCATTGCCAAACAGATTTGGAAGCTAGTTGTGCCATTAGCACTGAAAGCACATGAAGTTTCTCGTTGCTCTGCATCCTTGTCAGCATTTGGTATTGTCAGACTTGTTCATCTTAGCCATTCAGGTGGGTATGTAGTAATATCTCATCATTGATTTAATATGCATTTCCCTCTAATGGAGAGTGAAATGTTTAGTGGACATTTCATTACCCTCTTTTTGAAGAATTTATTCAAATTTCTTGCCCATTATTTTTAATTGAATTTTATTTTTTCGATTTCTAAGAGTTCTTTGTATGCTTTGGAAGTGAGCCCTTTGATAGTTATGTGTGTTACAAATATCTTTGCCCACTCTGTGGTTTGCCTTTTGGCTCTCATAATGGTGCCTTTGATGAACAGGAGATATTAATATTAATGTACTCAAGTTCATCAGTCTTTTGTGATTAATGTCATTGGTGTTCTACTTAAGAAAATTTGTTTCTACTCCCAAATCATGGAGATATTCTTCTGTGTTTTCTGGAAACTTGATTGTTTTATTTATTTATTTTTTTAACATGCAGATCTACAGTCCACTTGGAATTGACTTTTATGTACGTTGTGAAATAAAGAACCACTTTTCGTTTCCCAGATGGATATAAAAATCGAACCAGACATTTGTTGAAAATAGCACTCTTTTCCAAAATCCCTGTAGGGCCACCTTCTTCATAAATCAGCTTCTCATATGTGTGGGCTCCTTCTCATCTCATGGTAGAGCATGAGATGCTATTTATGACTCACTTTTTTGTAGGCTGATTATCTCCATTGCTGTCCTCCCCTCCGGCTGGCCTCCGTACATTGATTATCTTTGTGGTCTTTAGTATAGGATTTTAGTTGGAATACCAGTACATACTTCCCAGACCAAAAATATGCAGTGTTACCGCTTCTACCTGTTTCCTTTATGAATTTGGCATTCGAGTTATGTCACTGAATTATCTAAAAATGACTAACTTGGTGGGCTTCTTTAACAGTTCTATAAAGCTTGTATGCTGTGATTTTTAAAATTATTTCTCATTATTCATTATGTATGTATTGACTCAAATAATTTCAAGCTATCATTTTTAGCTTTAGTTGCTTCTTCCCTTCCCCCAAGTTTTTCATCAGAGGTGCCTGAAAGAAGATAGACTGATTTAATGTGATTTTGCCGCCCCATTATCTCTTTTCATTGTTTGTTTGGTAAAGGCAGTTTACAACCAGTGAAATTATAAATAGTGAAAGAGGTAGACATAGCTGGTGAGGAAAAAGAGCAGAGAATTTGACTAATCCATAAAATAATTAGGCTATTTTTAAATAATCTGGCACCAGATTTGAGAGTGGGTTAGGAGTGCTAAGGGGAAGGGGTTACTTTAGGAAACTGACTTTAAAATTATCCATTTTCCATGAATATATTTGTATTCTCTAATTTTGCTTTTGGAAACGTTCAGATAGCCTCTCTCACAAGCAAACATTAGTGCTTCATTTCTTCTCATATCCTGAAATGAACTTGCAGAAAAGAAAGCTTCATCAAAAAATTGTCCTGAGTTTACTACATTTAAAAAATACTTATGAATATTAAAAAGGAAATTTAAACATTGTACATAGTGCTTTGGAAAGTAGCATTAACATCTTTTAGCGCTAAACTAGTTGGTCATTGTGCACACATTTTTTTGCTAAAGGTTAACTAAATTGTTTAGACATCTTTAATGGATGGACATCTATCTGCTGGTATTTACCCAGCTGATTAATGTGCTAGATTTCTGTAGAAAATTCTTTTAATTACTTATTATGAACCGAGAGTGGCTAACTGTATGAGACAGAATTGCTGTATGAAGTTCTTGGTGACCCAAAGAGTTAACAAATATTAGTCTATACAAGAAAAAGAGCTCTTGATTCTTTGAAATGAAGAGGAACTTAGTTCTGTAACTACTATTAGTATAATACTGGCAATTTACAAAGCTGTTTTTCCATTTCTTTGCTTCTACAACTATATAGCAATGCTCCGAGGACACGGATATTATGTTTTTAAAAAGAAGGAAGCAGAAGCTTAGGGATTTCAAGGACTTGGGCCCAGAGGCATTCACCCAGATAGCTTGTAATAACAGCTAAGGTTTATTGAGTGCTTACTGTTTTCTAAGAACTTTTCTAAGTGCTTTCCCCATATTAAATTTTTAAATCTTCACATTAGTCCTGTTAGGGAGGTACTACTGTGTTTCCCTGAAAATAAGACCTCGCCGGACCGTCAGCTCTAACGCGTCTTTTGGAGCAAAAATTAATACAAGACCCGGTCTTATTTTACTACAAGACCCGGTCTTATTTTACTATAAGACCGGGTCTTATATAATATAATAATATAATATAATGAATATAATATAAGATCCAGTCTTATTTCACTATAATATAAGACCTGCTCAGTATAATATAATTAATATAATATAATACCAGGTCTTATATTAATTTTTGCTCCAAAAGACACATTAGAGCCGATTGGCTAGGTCTCATTTTGGGGGAACATGGTATTATTATCACTGTTTTACCTAGGAGAATGCTGAGGCATGAAAAAATTAAGTAATATAGTCAAGATCCTTGATAACTGCAGAAGCGGATGTAAACCCAGCCTGGACTATACCACCATTTTGACAGGGAGTGGAACCCATTTTTTTTTTAATTGACGTATAATTGAATTACAGATTGTATTAGTCTCAGCTATAAACATTAATTCGACATTAGAATACATTGTGAAATGATCACCATAATGTCTAGTTATCTGTCACCATACAAAGTTAATGCATTAACATGGACTGTATTCCCATACTGTCCATTACATTTCCATGACTTATTTTATATCTGAAAGTTTGTGTCTCTTGCTCTCCTTCACCCATTTTGCCTCCCCCACCTTGTCAACCGCCAGTCTGTTCTCTGTATCTGTGAGTCTGGTTTTGTTTTTTGTGCTTGTTTTATTTTTTAGATTCCACATATAAGTGAAATCATGTGGTATTTGTCTTCTCTGTCTGATTTATTTTACCTAGCATAATAGCCTCCAGGTTCATCTGTGTTGTTGCAAATGGCAAGGTTTCTTTCTTTCTTTTTTTTTTTTTTTAATCACTGAGTAGTGTCATGCGGGGTGTCAGGCGGGGTCTCTAGTCCTGCTACATAAGAACACAGGATATGGTGAGGCCAAAAAGGAACACCCACAGAGCCATAGATAGGGGAGTTATACCACTATAGTCTCGCTGGCGGCTGGGTTGGAAAAAGAAAACAGGAGCCACATGATCCACAACCCTCACTTTGCTGCTTGTTGGCTCAGCCACCATCTTATTGCTAGCCTCCATTTGCTGCTAGCGTAGCCACGGCAGTTATATTAGTGGCCAGTGGCTCACTGGTTACAGCTGACGGCCAACTAGCCACAGCTGATGGCCATCCAATCACAGTTGATGGCCATTTACTACCTGAGCCAGCACCTTTCCATGTGAGGCCAAGAGCCTGGAAACTGCTCTCCTGGCTCTGTCTCCACAGTAGCATTCCAGTATATGCGTGTACATACACACACGCACGCACACACACACACATACTGTGGGGACAGAGCCCCAGAGAGCAGTTTCCAGGCTCTCGGCCTCATATGGAAAGGTGCTGGCTAGGGTAGTAGATGGCCGTCATCTGTGGATAGTTGGCCGTCAGCTGTAACCAGTTAGCCAATTAGCCACGGCTGTGTTGGTTTGTCAGTCAGTTGGTTGGTAGGCAGAGAAGCGGACAACAGGTTGCAGGTCATGTGGATCCAGCCTCCAGTGAGACTATAGTGCCACCAGTGAGAAAATCGTGGTATGACTCTACTATCTATGACTCCATGGGTGTTCCTTTTTGGCCTCGCCATATACTGCATTCTTATGTGGGGAACGGGACCAGAGACCCAGCAGGCCGCCCTGCATGACAAATGGCGCAGCGAGCAGGGTCTTCTGCACGACACACACCCACACATATCACATCACATATCCATTTTTCCATTGATGAACAGATTGTTTCTATACTTTGGCTATTGTAAATAATATAATGAACATAAGAGTGCATATGTCTTTACAGGTTAGTATTTTTGTTTTCTTCAGATACCCAGAAGTAGAATTGCTAGGTCATAAGGTATTTTTATTTTTACATTTTTTGAGAAACTCCATACCGTTTTCCATGGTGGCTGCACCAATTTACATTCCCCTCAACAGTGCATGAATATTCCCTTTTCTCCACATCCTCACCAACATTTATTTCTTGTGTTTTTGATAATAGCCATTCTGACAGGTGTGAGATAGTATCTCTTTGTGGTTTTAATTTGCATTTCCTTGATTATTAGAGATGTTGAGCATCTATTCATGTGCCTGTTGGCCATCTGTACTTGCACATCCTCTTTGGAAAAATGTCTATTCAGATCCTCTGCTCATTTTTTAATCCAATTTTTTTTTTTTGCTATTGAGTTGTATGAGTTTTTAAAATATATTTTGGATATTAACCCCTAATTAGATACATGATTTGTACACACCTTCTCCCATTCAGTAGGATGTCTTTTTGTTTTGTTGATTTCCTTTGCTGTGCGGAAGCTTTTCAGTGTAATGTAATTTCATTTGTTTATTTTTGCTTTTGTTGCCATTGCCCTTGCCTTTGGAGTGAAACTCAAAATACATCACTAAGAGCGATGTCAAAGAGCTTACCACCTATGTTTTCTTCTAGGAGTTTTATGATTTCAGGTATTACATTCAAGTCTTTAATCCATTTTGAGTTAATTTTTGTACCTGGTGTAAGAGAGCGGTCCAGTTTCATTTTTTGTGTATAGGTGCCCACTTGTCCCAGCACCATTCATTGAAGAGACTGTCCTTTCCCCACTGAATATTATGGGTTCCTTTGTTGTAAATGAATTGACAAACATAAAAATGGGTTAATTTCTAGGCTTTCTACCCCATTTTTCTATGTTTCTGTTTTTATACCAATCCCATGATTTTTTGATTACTATAGCTTTGTAGTATAATTTGAAATTAGGGAGTGTGATAATCTTTTTCTCAAAACTGCTTTTAGAATTATTTGTTCTAGTTCTGTGAAAAATGCCATTGGAATTTTGATAGGGATTGCATTTAATTTGGGTAGTATGGCTATTTAACAATATTCTTCTAATCCATGAGCATGGGATAGCTTCTCATTTAATAGTGTTCTTCAATTTCTTTCATCTATGTCTTATAGTTTTCAGTGTACAGGTCTTTCACCTCTCTGGGTAAATTTATTCGTAGGTACCTTATTCTTTCTGTTGCAGTGGTAAATGGGATTGTGCTCTTAATTTCTCTTTCTGATAGGTCATTGTTAGTGTATAGAAATGCAACACACTTTTGTATATTAATTTTGTATCCTGCAACTTCACTGAATTCCTTTATTCTAACAGTTTTTTGTTGGAGTCTTTAGAGTTTTCTCTATGTAGCATTATGTCACCTGCAAATGAATCTGTGTTTTTGACTTCAAGTTCAGGGTTCTTACTGCTTTACAACAGTGCCATATAATAATATTGCTGGTGATTTCTGTGGATTGAGATATGCCACTCTTAAGTCCTGGATTGGAATCTTGCTTGGGTCCTGAATCTGAATCATTGTTTCTGTTCCATTGCCAGCATAATGGTAGGGACTGAAATGTCTGTTGAATTGATTTGGATTTAAATCTGATTCTGTTTTCTTCCCTCTCATTTTTGTTTTCTTTGTAACTAATGCAACCCCCTTGCTGCTCTTGAGACACAGTCTCCCCCTCTCTCCTTATCATGTGTCCTTTGTCACTGCTCTCCCTGTTGTAATCCATGCATCCAGAAGGGCCCACTTCATGCTGTATCTGAGACATTGTGATACTCACTGCTTTTCTGACTGCCCACAGAATTCATTGTCCCTGTTGAATATTTCCACATATGTAGACTTCTCTGGCTTCTATATATTCTGTAACGCTTATTTATGTGTGTGCATGTTGTATTGTATTCCCAAACCCTAGATTTCAGGCTGCCCAGTGACTTGTTTATGTTATTTGTTTTCATGTGTTCATGAGTTTGTATTGGGAATCTTGATTCTGTTCCATTGTTTAATTGTCAGTCCCTGCATTGTATTAGGTTGTCCCAACAACTGTGACTTTATAAATATTGCTGTTCTCTTGTAGGGTATATTCTCGCAATTTTTTATTCTTCAGATTTTTTTATTCTTCAAATTTTAAATTCCTCATTGTCTTTGGTTCTCCATATAAGGTTTAGGATATGACTTGCCATGTTCCACAAAACAGCATTTTGTTATTTTTATTGACATTGCTTTAATTTGTAGGTTATTTTGGGGAAAGTTGAGATTGTTTTTCAATTTTGAATTTTTCCATTCATGAGCATTCTCTGTCTCCAGTTGTAATTTTCTTTTTTTGGTATATTCTTGGTGTGTATATTCTGTAAGTGATCTCATACATCTTTTTTTTCTTTCTATTATATTAAATTAATAGAAACCTTATACTATTTATTGCTATTATAAATGGGTTCATTTTTCCATTAGTTTTTGAATGATTATAATGATTTATAGCAATGCTTCTATTTTTCATGTTCAATTTGTATCCAGGCACCTTGTGAAATTATTCTTAATTCTATAAGTTTTTAGATTCTATTACATTTTCTATGTAGACAACATATAATCTACCAATAAGGACAATTTAAAATATTTTATTTCCAATTTTTCACCTACTATTTTGTTTTATTTCATTGGTTAAGATTTTTAGTATAACATTGAATAAAAGCTTACTGAAGACATTTTTTCCTAATTTTGATGTTTTATCAATAATAACAATTTTTACCAGTTTTTCATATTAAAGTTATAAACTTGAAATATGCTGAAGGACATAAAAAAGCACACCTCAACTATAAGTCTACCTGTCTTGTAAAATTTTCAACCTCTAATGGTAAAATACTAGAAGAGTATGTTGTTTCTTTCCTCTCTGAAAGTTCATGTAGCTATATCTCTTTCTATACGTACACATTCACACGTTTGCAAAATAAATATGACCCTTATGTTCATATTAATCTTTACCTGTTTTTTCACTTAAGAGTAGATCCATAACTTTGTAATTTAGCATATTTACAGATTAACTTCATTCTTTTTAATGGCTAAAGAATATACCTTGTGTGGGTGTCCTATACATCTAATAATTTTCCAGTGAGTGTACATTGAGGGTCCTTCTTTCCTGCCTGCAATCAGTGCTGAAATAAACATCTCTGTGTACATATTTTCATAGATTTGTATTATGTCTTAAGGACATGTTTCTAAAAGTGAAGCCACTGGGTGAAAGAAAAGGCATGTACTCTCAAAGCTTTATATTATGGCAAATTTGAAGCATGTACTACAGTACGAAGAATACTATTATGAACGGTCCTGTACTCATCACCCAGCTATGACCAATGAACGATCATTTCAGTTTCATGTACACTTATACCCACTCTCTTCCTGCAATGGGATTATTTAGAAGCAAATCCTAGATACCACATTACTGCATCCTTAAATATTTCAGTAGTAATATCAAAAATATAAAGTCTATTATTTAGAAATGTCAACACAGTACCATTATCATTTTTGAGAAATTAACAGTAATTTCTTTATTACCAGCAAATTTCCAGTCACTATTCAGAATTCTCTGATTGTCTAATTTTTTTGGTTTGTTTTTTTTTTTTTTCAGTTTTTCTTTGAACCTGTACTAAAAAAAATTGGACTCAAAGACATATTGTAATCGGTTAATATGTCTTTTAAGTTTCTGTTAACCTATATGTTCCTTCTGCCTTTCTCTACTTTTCCCTTGCCATTCTTTTGCTGAAGAAAATGTGCTGTAGAAATTCCCATTGTTTGGATTTGCTAAATGCATCCTGTTCTTTTGTTTTCTGTCTGCACTGTAAATTGGTAGTTAGGTTTAGAGCTAAACAGTCCAATAGAAGAGTCACATGTGTGTATTTGAAGCTAATTAAAGTTAAATCAAATTAAAATTTCAGTTCCTCAGCTGTACCAGCCACATTTCAAGCGCTTAATAGTCATGTGTGGCTCAACACTACCATATTGGATAGTACAGATATATAGTATTTACTTTATTATAGAAAGTTCTATTGCACTGAAGTAGTCTAGAGCTTTGCTTGGATTTAGGTTCCATTTTTTCTCTCTTTAGCAAGAATTGTTTATGTGTGATATGTTTATCAGAAAGCTCGTGATGTCTAGTTGTCGTGTTGGTGATCATTACCCAGATACATTATTTCAGTAGGGTTTTCACACTGATGATGTTCTAACTAACTCCTCAATTATTAGCTGGGATACTGCAACAAAAAGAAATTATAGAGCTATGTAATTTCAGATTTTATTGGCATAAATAGTTCAGGTTCTCTCTTGTTTTAGTCTCTACTGTGTCTGTTATATACCTTTCATCATTCCTGATATTGTTTGTTTGTGCCTTCTCTTTTTTCATTACTTTGCCAGAGGGTCATATATCTTAGTATCTAAAAATAACTTTTGGCTTAATTGGTCATCTCTATTTTTTTTTTACTTACATATTTTTATATCTTTATCATTTTCTTCCTTCTACTTTGTGAATGGTATTTTCTTTTTCAAATGTTGGATAAGTAGTTCATTATGTATTTTTCATCTCATGTAAACACTTTCTATTTCCTGTTTTAATCATAAATTTTGAGAACAAGTTCTATATGATGTGGATTTTGATTTTTTAAGATATCATTTATGATAGTACAGAGTCAATTTTAGTAACTGTTTTATTTGTATTTGAAAATAATGGATATACTCTACTTTCTGGCTACAGGCTTCTAAATGTATTTATTGGATAGTTAATTTTGTTTAATGTTCTACATCATTACTAATATTTTATCTCTGGATTTGCAGTGTTTGACAAAAGGTGTATATCTCTTATCAGGATTTTGGACTTGACAAGATCTCATAATTCAATTAGTCTTTGTTTTTCATTTTTAACACTATATTATTTGGTGAGCATAAGCATATAATGGTGACATATTATTCATGGATTATTCCTTTTATTATGGAGAGCCACTCTTTAACCCTTTATATGTTTTTGCCTTAAATTATATACTTTTTCTGATATTATCATAACAGCTTTTCTTTTAGTTATTATTTGCCTGGTATATCTTTTCTAATCCTTTATATTTGATCTTTCTTGGAGTGTTTTAGAGTTCTCTCTTTTAAGCCTCATCAGTTTCTCTTTTAGTAGGTGCATTTTATGAGTTCACCCTTATTATTATTACATATGTATTTTGATTCATTTCTACCCCATTACAACTTATTTAGTGAGTTCTAGTTACCATTTTTTTCTCAGGTTCTTTTTTTCTCATTTCCTGATATGGTTCCATAAAACTTCCTTTAATTTTTTTTCCCTCTCTGCTGGATTGGAAGGCACAGATGAAATTTCTAATGTTTTTCACTGATTGGTTTTAAGAGTTGAATATCCTATGTATTATATAACTACAATTTTTTCTAATAAAATCTATAGTTATTTAATGTTTAGTGTCCTCCTGACTTTGAAAAAGTCATTAGAATGCCTTAGCATGCTCTACTAAACAATCCTCCTCGTTTGTTTTTGTTACCTAAAGTTTTAACTTTAACCCTGTTTAACATTAAAAAAAATTGGTTATTACTTTCTCAATCAAATTTACTGATACTTTGCCAATTTCTTTGTTGTTTATTATATTCCAATGCTTTTTTGAATCCCCTGGCTTAACTTTTTATTTCATTGAAGTACATCCTTTAATAGTTTTTTGTTTGCCATCATATTTTTACATAGTTTTTCCCTTTTCCTGAAACAGAAATTTATAAAGTTGTTATATAATTGATATGTGCAAAGAATGTACACATTTGCACACATACTGTATGTGTATACTGTGAAACAAAATAGTAAATTAATGCCAACTAATTTACCACAGGCATTTCAAAAGCTGGTCACTTTACCTGTTTATAACCCCTTACTTCCTCTGCAAAGGAAACCACTAATCTGAATTTAGTTTTTTTCATTCTTTTGCTTTTAAAAACACACATTGGGTTTTTAAGAATAAGTTTAATAGATTTAGATTTGTTTATATTTGAACTTCATAAAAGTATTGCATTGTAGTAGTCTTTGTGACTTGCTCTTTATTCAAAATCATTTTTCTAAGATTTGTTAGTGTTACCTGGATCAGCGATCTTCTGTTGTAGCTGTGAATAATATTACATTGTTGGCACACACTGCAATAAATGTATTTATCCATTCTCCCATTAGTGGACTTTTATGTTTCCTATTTTTTTTTCTTTTTTTTTTTTTTCTGTCAATAGTAGTATGGTTAAGTTCAGTCTTGTACATGTCAACTGATGTACACATTCAAGAGTATCTCTAGGGCATACATCTTGGAGTGGAACTGCGGGGTGTGGACTATACAAATCAGTCATTAGACTCACAACCACCATTGGCTTAGCTTGTATTCCAGCATCTTGTCCATAGTGATGTTTATAATGGCATTTCTCCTTTAATCTTTGCAATGGGTTTGGAACAATGGATTTGTCATTTGTGAATTTAAGGCACTGTCATGATTTGAAGTCACCATCATTTACTTCTTACATGTTTAGTTGTCAGATTGGAGACACTTTCTGGAATTATAAGGTCGAGTCCTTTATATGATGAAGTGGCTAGAGTTTTCACAAACTGCTTTTTTTTTTTTGTCTGTAAGGAATGAAGAGAAGCAGCTTGGCTATTCAGAGTTTAATGTATATCATTGTTCAACTGGGGGTAATTTTGTTCCCAGGACATTTGCCAATGTCTGGAGATAACTTTGACGTTCACAAACAGGAGGGGCTGAAAATACTACCTACATCTACGTAGTATCTGAGGGTCATGGATGTTGCCAAACATCCAGGACAACAATCAGAACAGCATCCCACAATAAAGAATTATTTGGTCCAGTATGTAAATAGTGCCAGGGTAAGAAACCTTGATGTACCTAAAGGTGACCAGTCATCGTGTTCTGGAAGTACCAACATTAAAATTTGATGGATTCACACCGTGTTTTGCTTTTTCTTTTCATGCCACATCTGAGCAGGTGTACCTTTGGAATGCCGAGGTGATAAAGCTAATGAATTACTTGTATAATTTCTATGAAGTGTTCCATTAGTGCGGAATGAAAGATTAATTATCAAGAAGTCGCATGTACTGATCTACTCAGTTGTATGAAAAAAGCCAGGTGTAATTTCTATTAACTGCTCTAAAGAAAATTCTTCAAATGCTGGTGGGGATTTTTCCTATCCTGAACTTCTTAGGAATAGCGCTCTTCCTAGCCATCTCAACTCTGATCCAGAATGAGTGGGAGTGAGGCATTCCCATACACATCAGCAGTAGCTGAGGGGGGATTTGGATTTCACTGAATTTGGGGGTGTGGGGGGGAATCAGACACGCCTCCCATTACTTGATTGGGCCCAGCTCACAGTAGGGCTACCCAGTAAATGCTGAGGAACAATAATTCAGGAAGTCTGATTTGCTTCCTTTCTGTTCCAGCCTTCTCCCAGTCCACCAACTGCTGAATCCTGAGTGTGGGCTCTGACAAAGGGAGTGAAGGAGGGGGATGGAGAGGAAAAGGCAGATAACAGCCGAATGTAATCAGCATTTTATTACCATCCTCAGGAAGTAGGAATAGGGAAAAAAAACTTGGTTGGAGCAAGGAAAGTTAATTATGTGAGGTTATTTGACAGGAAATTACTAAATACAAACAGACAGAAGAAACACATTTTAAAGTAGGGTAGGACATCTAAAGTTACTTCACTGTGTGTATTTAAAACCCCAAAGCAAATTCTGAAAATAGCAGTTTAAACAAAAGCTATCTTATCTGATAAAAGCATTTCAAACACAAAGGGAAATTTATATATTGAGCAGGCAATCTTAAAATAAACCGATTTGGTTGATATCTCTGCGAATTTAATTGTGGGAAAACCCCCTTAGATGTCTGAATTTATCCTGTAAATGTTTTGGATTTATTTCAAATCTGGCCTTTCAGTTCTATAAAGGTGTGTCTGTGTATGTGTGTCACCCTGGAAAATTAAGCATGTGTGGAATTAAATGAAAGTAACTGTGTGTGCTCCTTTTCAATATTTTAAAATTTTCTCTAAGTTCAGTTCAGTTTTAATCGTATTTCCAGAAGAGTGTTATATCAATAAAGTACAAAGAACTCGAAAGTGTTATCTAAAATATTTGTTTTCAGAGATCATGTATTGTAAATGTTTTAATTAGTCTGTGATTGATGAATGTAATATCATTTGTTGTTGCTTTGCAACAATTGAGAAAGACTGCAGAGTTTTTATAAATTAGCCAAACATGTTTGGTAGTGTTTTCCTTTAAAAGACTAAGTGATTAAGGAGCAGGACTTTTTCCTACCCTTAATTACTTCTGTTTCTCTTGATGGGCTACTGCTGAGTAACCATTGTTGCAGACTTAGAATGGAGGGCCAAAAGTGCTGTTGAAAATTCTGGACCTTTTAGATAAGGCTGCCATTCTCTCCCCACCCCACAATACACACGTATATAAATACGTATATATATGTATATACATATATGTATATATACATACATAGATGCATGCATATTTATATATGGTTTTTGTAAGGAAAAGTAGAAGAAAGTTTATTTTTTAGCTCTCTAAAATGGGATTCTCTAAGAATATATTTTTTTAATAGTTAAGATATTGAAGAGTCATGTCATAGAAATAGAGTCTGAGTGAATGTAAAGTTGCATAATCTGTGGATAAAGTTACACATTCCAAGTTCAAAGAAAAAGCAATATTTTGAAAACACAAATGGAGCTCAAAGTCTGCATTCCTTTTAAAAAGCCAACACCTGTGAAAGGAATGCAGGTTGTTTCCACTTGACCTTCAACTGTGGAGCTGGGTGAGGTGCTTAGATCTTAAGGGGGTCTCATCTAGGAGCACTGCTCTATATAGCAGGGTCTCCTGGGGCAGCACCTGCCCTGTCTGTTGTCAGGAAGGGGAAATATGGCAACAGTCAGGAATCATCAGAGTGCTTCATAACCCCTGCTTTGAAGAGCTTGTTTTGTATACTACTAAGTCACACGGTGATGGATGAGTGGGTGTAGATAATGTGAAGTAAGCCATAACCCCTCTAAGCGATCAGGCTTGCATTTTGCAAGTCCTGGGAAACCCCGGGCCACGTAGGAGTACACTTAGGCTGAGTTCTCTGAGTAGTAGTTGAAGATAAAGGCATCATTGATGTTCCAGACAGATTTCTCATCATGCATAAATAATTCCTTAGGACGGAATTAGCTGCCTTGAGTGATGCTTCAACTCCTTTAGGCTGCTCGCACTTAGTTCAGCAGTTTATGGTGGTGTCTGAAGGACTAAATGAACAATTTAAAATCGGGAAGAATGTTACGCATAAAACAGTCTTTTTGAATAAGGAATTTATTCATACAACTTTTGATGGGAAAGTGTGGTGGTCTGGCTCATTTGTTGTTGATTCATTAATTCTGTAGTTGTTTATTCAACAGATATTTCTTAATTACCTTTTGTATGCCTGCAACTATTGTCAAGATTGGGAATACAATTTTGAGCCACAGCTGACATTGTATTGTCTCCACTTCTTTTCTTTTATTTTTTTAATTAAAGTTTATTGGGTGACAATGGTTAGTAAAGTTACAGGGTTTCAGGTGTACAATTCTGTAATACATCATCCATACATCACATTGTGTGTTCACCACCTAGAGTCAGTTCTCCTTCCATCACTGTATATTTGATCCCTTTTACCCTCATGTACCAACCCCCCATCCCTCTTTCCCCTCTTCCCCCCTGGTAATCATTAAATTTCTTGAAACACCATAGTTAACTATCACATACTCATGCCTCCTCTACAATCTGGTTTTGTGATCTTGGGCAACTGACAGTTTCTCTGTACCTCAGTTTCTGTGTATAAATTAAATGTTTTCCCCAAATGACCCTTAAGATTTTGGTCAGTGCTAATATTTTCTATATATATATTTATATATACTTTTGTTGTTAAATATCTTTATTCCTATGACTTCGTTTGGTACTCTAGCAAGCGACTGAATATGGTGGTACCAAGTGGATAAGTGTAGATGGTTATATTCAGATCAGAATTATTAATTGGGTTTCCATGTGAACTAGTTACCTTTTCTGAGTTTATACCACTTTATATCTACTAGCTGTTTGACTGGCACATGCAGTTTCTTAAAACTCAGGGTTATTTTAAAGAGAAAGATTAGATTTCCACTGATGCTGGAAACATTTCAACTGTTCTGAAGTATGATCTCTGAACAGAAAAGATCATTGTCATATGTAACACTCTGCTGAGACAGTAGCCCAGGGCAGTTGAGATGTTTTTAGCTCAAATCCATTGTTAGCTGACAGAACAATGCTTAGAACAGGGTTATTGAAATTTGGATCTTCTACAATGTGATATGATTTGTAATGTTGATGAACTTAACCACTGATTGCATCACCTGATTTTGTAAATAAAGTTTTATTGAGACACAGACATGTCCACACATTTTCATATTGTCTTTGGATGCTTTTGGTCTACGAGGGCAAAACTGACTCGGTGGGACAGTGCCTTATGGCCCATAAAACCAAAAATATTTAGTGTCTGGTCCTTAGAAAGTTTGCTGATACCTGGATTATAGGATATGCTTGTAGAATTTAAAGCCTCAAACACTAGATTCTAAGGTTGTGTGGGACCACAATGTACTGTTTTGAGGAAACAGTTTATATAACTTTTTTGCAATATGCTTTTGAGAGATGAGCCCTGTTAATTTGTAACTTTTTTTTATTTCATGCCATTGAGATGGCAGAATTTGATAACTATATGTAGGGACAGAGTCCCAGAGAGCAGTTTCTGGGCTCTCAACCTCATGTGGAAAGGTTCTGGCTCAGGTAGCAGATGGCCATCAGCTGTAACTAGTTGGCCATAGCTGTAATCAGTTAGCCATTAGCCACTGATATAACTGCTGTGGCCAAGCGAGCAAGGCAGATTGCGGATGTCATGGTTAGCAAGCATGGTTACCCAGTGCGGATTGCTGCTAGCAAGTGCGGTTAGCAAGTGGATTGCGGATTGTGTTGATACTGCTTCCTGTGTCTTGCCTGGCTGCCAGCCATACTGGGGTGCAGGAGACCCCTCGTTGGGGTATTGGTGGACGTTTGCTTTTGTGTCTCTACCAGCTGCCAGCGACAATATAGTGGTATGGCTCCCTATCCATGGATCTGTTGTTGTTCCTTTTTAGCCTCACCATATCCACGTTCTTCTGTGGGGAGCGGGACCAGAGTCCCTGCATGACACTATATATCCCACAGTTTTCACTCTTTTGGGGAGATTTTTAGTTTCCATGAATTGGATCCATAAGTGGTCTTGTCTGCTTTAAAAGCTGGGAACCCAAAATTATTGCTAAAGGATTTTTATTCTGTTAAATAATTGGTCCTACTGAGCCTGAGATCCAGCTTTCTTCACATGTCAGCCGTGAGGAGAGATGAGACAAACTTTTGGAGATGTGTAAGCACTTGGAGACCCTTTTAATCTTCCTCTACTGTTTTCCTGCGTTTGTCATTTATGGGGCTTTACGGTTTATGTGTCTTGCCTGCAGGAGTGCTGACGTCAAAATTAGAGAAAGCTGAAATCAGTCTCAACTCTGGCCATTTGTCCAGGAAGCTAGGCCCACGCTAGTGATCCTAAATGCTACATTATAAACTAGGAAAGCTGAGCGCTATGAGTGTCAGAGTGGCAGGTGGACACTAAGGAGGAAACCCTGGTGTTTCCTGTCCAGGATTTTTTCAGCGACTCAGAGGGGTTTGTGTAGACACATCAATTTCAATGTAAAAGGGTTTAAAGGTGAGGAATGTAGCTGCTCATTAAATGTCTACTACCACAGAATACATCACATTAAGGGAAAAATAAAGAAGTTTTAGGATCCAGCAGGGCTGCTTTTATGGGTTCAAATTTGCCTTTTACAACTAGTCCTAGCACATATTTTCTGAATAAATATTGGTTTATTTAAAATACAAGCTCTTTAGTGTTTGAAGTGCACCAATGAAAAATTTGTATTTGACCGGAGACTTCATGTTTATGGCCAAAAAAAATGTAAATTCTTAGTTTCTTTCATCCATATTTATTGAGTCCCTACTATATACCAAACATTCCTTGCCCTCTAGTAGCTTACATTCTATTGGGCATGATTTATAGGTTTAAAAGGTGACAAATGCCCCAAGAAGGGCAAACTTCTGGACCAAAAGAACATGATGAGGAAGGAATGGGGACAGGGATGTTCCAAGAGGGTTCCCACAGGAGGCTAATGCTTTATTCTGACCCATCCCTAGGGATATTATTTTCCTTAGAAGGGGAGTACAATAGTTCCCCCTTATCCGCAGTTTTGCATTCTGTGGTTTCAGTTTACCGCTGTCAAGTGCAGTCCAAAACTATTAAAGGGAAAATTCCAGAAATAAACAATACGTTTTAAATTGCGTTCCGTTCTGTGTAGCATACTGAACTCCTGTGCAGTCCGGGCTGTGAATCATGCCTTTGTCCAGCTTCTCTAGGCCGTACACATTACCCACCCATCAGTCTGTCAGGGGTCATCTCAGTTATCCTGGTATCTCAGGACTTGTGTTCTAGGAACCTGTATTTTACATAACAGTGCTTCCCCCCTCCTCAAAAGCTCAAGAGTGGTGATGCTGGCAGTTCAGATATGCCAAAGAGAAGCCATTAAATGCTTCCCTTAAGTGAAAAAGTGAGCACAGTACAAGATATTTTGAGAGAGAGACCATATTCACATAGCTTTTATTAAAAGTACACTGTTATACTTGTTTTATTTTATCAGTTATTGTTGTTAATCACTGTGCTTAATTTATAAACACTTTTACTGCGATGTTCGACTCTCGTCGAATGATAGTTCCATGCCGCTGACTGCGGCATTCGACTTCACCCCATGAGTTCAGTGTTCCAGAGAGGACGATTAGGGAAGCAGGTGTACATTTTTCTACACTTTTATGTTTTTCAAGAGTGAATAACAATAGGAAATTTTTGTGCTTTAATAATTTATTTTAATGTAGCACCTTAACTGTATTGCCTTAAAAACATGACTTACTATAATTACTTTTTGTGGATTTTTAACACATTTTGGAGAAACAACTTGAAATCACTTAATGCAGTAAAAGGGTTTTAAACTTTATCATAGGTGTATGTATGTATAGAAAAAGCATAGTAATATATAGGGTTCTGTACTATCTGGATTCAGGCCTCCACTGGGGGTCTTGGAGCATGTTCCCCGTGGATCAGGGGGCATTTGTGTATGTGTAAAGCAAGTGCCCAGGCCTCGAAGGACAGGCCTGAGGGCAGAAGCTCAGACAAGGATCCTGGGGCATCCCCCACCCACGACTATCCAACTTCTGTTTTTCCAACTTCTGTTTTTCCCTCGGCGGGTCCCAAGGACCTGGATTCATACAACAAACAGCTTCCATCCTAAGAATGCAGCCGGTGAAGTCATGCAGTTTTGTGAAACAGACCTAGATGCAGCAACATCAGCAGTATACCAGGCAGATGACCAGTCAGGGTGCCTGCCCTCCGTCCTCCGAACCCGGCTTTCCTGGATGGGTTCTGCTTTTTACGCCTGTAATTTCATACACTCCTTTCTTCTTTCCAGAATATTTTTCTAATTAAATGAGATAAAGGCAGGAAATCTGTAATAAAGTACTAACTTTCATGTATACCAGATTAAAAAACAAACCAAAAAAAAAACACCATGAAAAAAACCCCGGCCCACAGAGTAACACAGTCTGGTGGGAAGAGATCAAAGGGCAGCCCCATGACTGGGTTGGTGAAGGGCTCCTTTCCCAGGAGGTCCACATCCTGCCCCTTCAGGGCAGGGATAAGGCAAAGGAGGAAGTGGAGTGCAGTGGCGTGAGTGAGCACAGTTCTCAGGGACGTGGTCTCAGTTCCAGGGCTCCAGGACTGTGCCTGTGAGTATGGGAATGGTTCGCACACATCTGCTTGTATTCATAAACACAGCTCCAGGAGGCACGGTTTTAAATTACCACTCCCACCACTGCTAACCTCCCCCTTAATCCTGTAAAGATGTCAGGTCCAGATAGACCTTGGTGGGGAAAGGGGGGAGGGGGGGAGAGCTCTTTCTGACAACCACAGATCAAATAGCCGGAGAGCCTGAGGATTGGGTTGCAACAGGAATACCCTAATCTTGATTTCATTGTTTTTCCTCTCCCTAAAAGGGTGGGATTGGGTTTGGAGGTGGCAGGAGAATCTGCAATGGAGTTGCTGACACCATGTAAGGAAAACCTCTAGGGCTGCTATTCCCATTTGGAGGGCTCAGCAAAAAGGCCAGCAAACAAGCCTGCCTCTGTTCAGTAATCCTTCCCTCTTCTGCTGGCGAATCATACAAAGGCAGGCCGGCAGCTGTGTGAAGGGGCTGTTCTGTGCTGGTGAAGGGAAGCTGAGTGACGGCTTTGCTGTGCTCTGAAATTATTACCTGTAAGTGCAGGCTGGCCAGGTGACTGCAGCCGTGACTGAGAGGTATGGAGACTCCGCCCATGCCAGGCTGTCAGCACTCTGAATGTCCAGAGCAGGGGATTTATGCTTCCTGTCCAGCCTTTGAATGCTTCTGTAGATATACTTAGCCGTGACAATGCTGGTGTGGGAATTTCCCTAGGATGGGCCAGGACTTGTTTCCAAAATAACACCTTTCAAAGCATGCATAGACTTTGAAATTAGATAATTGTGTGATATTTATAAAATGAATTATGTTGTACTAACAAAGTCGGGGCAGCTGTTTCTGTTGCCGAATTAAATAACACCTTATGATTCATTAAGGTTAGAGGGGAAGAGGCTTTTTTTTAAAAGTTGCTACTTGATAGTCGAGTCTTTGCAAAAAATTTAGACAATTCACCAAGTAGGTAATACAGTTTCAGGCTACATGTTTATGTCTTGGCATGGTTAAGTTGTCCTGTTTCATTGGTAAAACACATAGAATTTAAAATAGCTTAGGCATGTATGCAGAGAGACACAAACATAATACTTTATTGCTTCTGTCCTGCATGAGTTCTCAGTCTAGTGAGGGAGACAGATGTATACAGATAATTGCAGTACAGTGAGCTAAGTGCTAACAGAAGGATAAAAGGAATGTTATAATGGTATGTGGGATATATCCATTTACAGTGCAAATGAAAAGGAGGGAACCACTACACAGAGGAAGTGACATTTGAGCAGTACTTGATGGACGAGAAGGGACTTTGAAGCAGAGCCGGATGTTGCCTTCTTTCAGGGCCCCTTATTCATCAGACTCCCCTTACCCCAGGGCCTTTGCACATTCATTTCCCTCGGCCTAGAAAGCTGCTCCCATTTCGCTTCTCTAGTTCTGTCTTTTAGACCCTAAATCCCATGTTACTTCCTTGTCAAGTCTGGCTTCTGAGTCAAATCTTCTCTATTACAAATGCTCATTCATCAAGTACCTCTCCTTCTAAGCACTTATAACACCTGTGCTTGTATATTATTTGCATGGTTATCTGAATATCTGTTTTTCCTACAAGGCAGAGGCTGTCTTTTTGTTCAACTTTGTTTCCTGCCTAAATAAATACTTGTTGAATGAATTAGATGAAGGTGCATTCAAGGTGTGCAAGAACGTGTGTGCAGACAATAGCAAGTAGCTGGGAACGTTGGATTTTGGGGTGTGAATTGCAGGAGGCAAAGGATTAAGCTATTGAAAGAACTTTGAAGATCTAATCTGTTTATGTACTAGCTCATTTAATGTTTTTAAGTATAAAAAGAACTTTCAAAGCTCTGTCTCAAATATATTATCAGTACCAGATGGGTTAAGTTGAAAATGCAGTGTTAAAAATATAAAAACTTATTTTTGCATGTGGTTTAGTGGCTCGAATAGATATACCTCTTAAAAATTGTGATGAAGCTGCAACATACATACAGAAAAATGCGTACACCTTGATGAATTACGACAAAGAAAACGTATGTGTAACTCCCATGCAAGTCAAGGAATAGGTAGAGTTCCTGGAGCCTGAATTGTAAAAATCAATATGTGTCCTGTGCCAGAAGTATAAGGATGAGATAGAAAATTTTCTGCCAGACTCTTAAGAATGTGTAAGCATTAGGGAGAAAGGAGGAGAGGGATTCTCATAAAGCTTCCAGGTTCACTCATGAACTTAAGTGGTGTGAGAGCAGTGCAAACCCACTGTCCCCTCATGCATCCCCAACAGGGCTGGCAGGCGCAGGGTGGAGGGTAAGCTGAACTGCAGGGGCGCAGGGGGGCATAAAGGTGTGTTTTTTTTGAAGACCCATTGACATCTGTCTCCTCACCTGGAGCATTGCTTTTTCAGCACCCTTATTGGTGTGGAGCCCAGGAGCTGAGTTTAGATCTTGTCAGCTTTCTAGGGAGCGGTGTGGACTTAACCAGCTTCCCGCACACAGGTGACTTTGGGATAGCCTGTAATACAGTGGTGCTGGAATACCTGGGTCTGAGTGGCTGCTCTGTCACTTCGTAGCTGAGTGTTCTCGTTTTGAGTTAATTTTTGTGTCTCACTTCCCTTATTTATTTCAAGGGGATAATAATGCAGTCTATTTAATAATAGAGTTATCGTGAGATTTGATGCATTCACATATGTAAAATGCTTACATCACAACCTAATATAAAGTAAGCACTCAAAAAGAAAGGCTCTCTAGTTAAAAAGACCTTCTTGTTTTTGTCTTGTAGTAGTGTGGGTGTCCCTAATGGGCTACCAAAGTAATATGAGGACTTTTGAGAAACAAGATAGGAGAGTGAATTGTATAGCTTTGGTAGAGGAAAAAGGATGTACAGAAGGAACAGGACTTGATTTTCTAGACTAGGAATTCGGATATAAAAATGATGGAGTCATGGATATGGGTGGAATGCATCTCAGGAAGAAACAGTAAGAATGCACATTGAAAGGGAATATCAATTTGCTCTTCAAGGTTATAAGGGAACATTTGTGTTGGTAGTTGGGAAAGGGATACCATAAGGAAACTGCAAGAATGCGGAAGGTAACAAGAATGACCTTGAGAGTAACCTCAATAGAGGACCTGCCCATAATTCCTAAAAGAAGTACCAGGGAAAGGAATTGAGTACTCATGACTCAGATGTGTAAACTGAATGCACGGTACAGGTTAGAGAATTTGAAAGTAATCTAGAGAGGTAAACTCAGCTGTTTAGGTAGCACTGAAGCAGAGAGGTACTCATTCTTTTCTTTTCTTTTTTTCTTATTGGGGAAGGGGAACAGGACTTTATTGGGGAACAGTGTGTACTTCCAGGACTTTTCTCCAAGTCAAGTTGTCCTTTCAATCTTAGTTGTGGAGGGTGCAGCTCAGCTCCAGGTCCAGTTGCCGTTGCTAGTTGCAGGGGGCACAGCCCACCATCCCTTGGGGGAGTCGAACCGGCAACCTTGTGGTTGAAAGCCCACGCTCCAACCAACAACTGAGCCATCCGGGAGGCAGCTCTGCTCAAGGTGCCGTGTTCAATCTTAGTTGCAGGGGGCAGAGCCCACCATCCCTTGCGGGACTCGAGGAGTTGAACCAGCAACCTTGTGGTTGAGAGCCCACTGGCCCATGTGGGAATTGAACCGGTAGCCTTCAGAGTTAGGAGCACAGAGCTCTAACCGCCTGAGCCACCGGGCAGGCCCAGAGGTACTCATTCTTGAATATGGTAATGGAAAGATGGGAGCTAGAAAGGAAGAATACACACACATATGTATGTATGTATGTACATATGTGTTATTCTACCATGTCGGGTACCATGTTCAGAGATTTGCATTACTTAGTTTTATTCTGAAAATACTCCTGAGAACTCAACATCATTAGCCCCATTTCTCAGATAAGGAAACAGGCGGAAAAAGTTAAATACCTTGGCAACATGTTAAACACTACTGGGGGATTAGACCTAAGGCTGACTTTCAACCAAAGACTCCTATTTTACCACATTGATTCTTTTATTTATTAAGGGGATATGTTTCTGTATTTAAGAAACAGCCTTTAAACTTACAGATAGAAGCACTGCGAACAGCATTTGGGGAAGAATAAAAAGCCAAGAGAAAGAAGTGATAATACTGTGGTCATATACCAAATAGTGCCAGGTCAGATGGAGGCGTTTTTGTACGATGTTTTTTAAAGCTTACATTACAAAATTAACATAGTAAAATGACACGAGGGAGGTGAGATTTCAAATGTCCAGACCTTTGCAATGAATCTCTTTTTTTTTTTTTTGCAAGAACAGCATGTGGTAAAATGTAGTCTTGCCTTTCAAACAGTTTTATCCCCAGAACGTTAAGTAAATAACCAAAGAAACTAAAGTGCAAAGTTTAATTTAACAAAGAAAATTCAAAATTGTTTTGGGAGTGGCAGAAAACTGGGCAATAGTAACATTATTTCAAAGCTCAGAACAAGGGGAAAAAGAGTTGGTACCCTTTCAGCTATAGTCTGGAGGCTACGACATTTTCGACTGAAGGCCAGTTCTTACTGTGTATAGCTGTTCCTTGTAGTGTTTTGTTGTGAAGTCTTCAATACCCTGTCTGGGAAGAATAGGCAAAGTCCGTGTTTGTGGGTGTTTGGATGGGAAGATTGCTTCGTATGTGTGAAGTCTTCCCTAGCCTTTAAGAGCAAGATTCAACCTAAAGAAGACAATTGAAATGTATTAAGCTTTTTATTAGCTTGAATGTTGAGGTATTTTGTTCATATTATAAGTCAGGGCTTCCCCCACTCAATGCTAATGCAGTAATTTTTAAAATCTTACATGTAGGATTTTCTATTTGTTTTTTTAATCAGGTCCATTATGTGAGTTGGGGCCCACTGCTCTCTCTTGTCAAGATTTAATTCAGTGGCTATTTATGTAAAAGTTCTCATGTGCAGAACACTGTTAACTGATGTAGAGAGATCATTGATGCAGGAATCTCAGGGAGACTGTGGTGTAATGATGAGTTAAAAAACAATAACAGCAATAACAGCAACCACCACCAAATGGCCATCATGAGCGATCTAGGAGTGTTTTCTGTTAGAAGAGGGATAGAATATATTCAGTTGTGTGTATTCAAGGAAAGATAACCAGATGACCTCATACTGGAAGATGCTGGGTACAATCTGTCTTTCTGGCCTCGAAACTAACATAATGCCTTGTATAAAATCGGCAAAAGTAGGCACATAATAGGTAATCAATAATTGTTTGTTATTAGGGGAAGTTAAAATAGGTCTTCAGAGAAAGACAGATTTTGTTGATTTGGAAATGATGGTATGTGAATACAAGATATATTCCAAGGGCAAGTATAGGTAAATATAGAGCTGTAAATCATCGAGTGTTTCCATAAAAGTGAATTGATTAGTTTTTGTGGTATATGGGGGCATACTTTTGAATTTTAAATAATATTTGCAATTTCATATTTTCTATGTTTATTTTCTTTTAATGCCGTTCAAGTCATGGAAATAAATATTGAACAGGACTGACCAAGCTGAGGCCTAAAGATATTCTTCAATCTTCAGATCTTTAATCTGATATTTTCAGATCTACTTAAATACTCATCAGGAAGAATTGTACACCACGCTTTCATCTGGGATTATTTTCGTCCTGCCTAAGAGCCCCTGTTAGAATTTCATTAGTTCAGTTATTCTGGTGATAAGATCCCTCGAATTTTATGTGAAGGACTTTATTTTTTAAGGATATTTCCACTGGTTATAGAATGCTTGGAGGTTATTTTCTTTCAGTGCATTAAAGATATCATTTCTGATACCATGTCTTCTGGTTTACCATGATTGTGTTGGGAATCTGTCAGTCTTATATTGCCATTCAAAAATACTCTGTCTCCCCCCATTAAAACTCCCACCCCCCCGCAGTTTTAAGAATGTTTACTTTGTGTTCCAGCAGTTTTAAGGGTTCCTTTTTGTTTTTGGTGTTCCGCAAGTTTACTGTAATGGTGTAGGTGTGAATTTCCTCCAGTTTACCTAAATGTAAGATTTGTAACGTCTTGAATTTGTGGCTTGATTTCTTTGATCAGTTTTGGAAGAGTCTCAGCCATTATCTCTTCAGATATTGCTTTCACCCCATTCTCTTCTCCCTTCTCCTGGATTCTAATTCCATTAGCATTAACCTGGGTTTCATAGGTTGCTTTTGTGTTTTCTTTCCATGCTTTAATGTGGATATGTCCTCCTGATGTAGCATCGAGTGATCCGTGATGCAGCATCCCTGACATAAGCAAGGATTCAATTGTTCCAAAGATGGCCTTTGGTCATCTTGAGGGCTGCTCAGTTTCTGGCACTTTTTACTATGTTTGGTTGTATGGTTCAGACCTTTGGGATCCCGACTGAAGCTCTGGGTTGTTAACAGGGCCTGTTTCCGTTAGCAAGCCATGACCTCCAGTTTTTGCCTGCCCCGTTCTGTGAGGCTGTTCAACTTCTTAGTCCTTTCGACTCTCTTCAGTAGAATCTGCAAACGTGTGAAAGAGGAAGTCAGTGTCAGGCTGCCTTCTCTCCACAGTCAAAGGCCTTTTTGCCTCTCTAGTCCTCTAATGCCTTCAAACAGAGGCTACGTTAATCGTGTTTTCCCCTGGTTATTTAGTTCTGTGTTGGGAAGGTTGGTCAGATCTAATGTAGTCCATTATATTGAAGTAGAAGTTGAAGGACTTCTTTAAGGTGGTCGAACCCTAAGTGTTTTGATACCTCGATACTCTGTTACAGTAATTTCAAATGCCAATTGACCGTTAACCGGGCTGCCCTTGTCTAGCAGAAGTTTTTGATCAAGTTATTGGAAATGTTTTCAGTGCCATAATAAAAACATCATAATTTCATATGTTGGCATTTAAAGACAGACCTTATAAATTTTGCTTATATTATCTCATTCAATCTTCACAACAGCCACGTGGTCTCCAACATTACAATTAAGTTCTCCATGGAGGCTTATCTGCAGTTGTAATTAGTGAAGAAATTGGGTCTGTATTCTAGTTGGTGAACTGCTTTTTCTGGAAAATGGGGATGGGGAGAAGGGAGTATTTGGGAGGAATTTAGAACATTAGAATTTTAAAGGACTTGGTGACTAACTGTGGAGTGAGGAGGAAGTGATCCCTTTTCTTGGATAAACTGAGAAGAAGGAGGTTCTCCCTTTAAAGAAAGGGATTATATTATGAGGCGAGGTTCAGCAGGCTCAATAACGAATAGAGAAAATCAATGTTGAGCTGTGCTCCCAGAAGGGGGAGTTACTGTGGCAGAGTGAAATTGTTATTGAACATTTTAAGGATGAGGAGAGGAAAAGAAAAGGAGGCAGGACAGTCTTGGGGGAGAGCCTACAGTAGATGCTGCACTTTTTCCCCTTCCCCTTCCCCTCCTGTCCCGACTGCTCCTATTTATTGAGGGCCTACAAAGTGCCAGGCACTGGACTGTTCTATACACATTCTCATTTAATCGTTAGCCCTGTAAGATAGTTATATTATGGTCCCATTTTATAGCCTTGTCCGTATGTCAGGCAACAAAGCCACTGCGCCAAATGGAGCCAAGTGATGAAGCATACACTTGATTATGAGATCGACGCGGATGATCAGGAGGCCAGAACTGAGTCTGCGTGAGGGCTTTAGCATTTCAACCTGCACACGATTGGCCAAGCAAACTGTGGTTTGGGGAAGCTTCTGTAGGCAGCATAGGATACATGAGAGGCTGAGTGAGAGGTGGAGAGAGTAGCGTACAGGGAACAGTTGGGGCTACTTCAGTAGTCATGTTGAGTCATCAAGTCCTCTACTGGAGTAGAGCCAGCAGGAAGAGAAAGATGGGGCTGGTGTGAGATTTCAGAGCCAGAAAGGTCAGGACTTGGTGACTGAAGATGTGAAAGGCTAAGGAGAGAAATGTCACAAAGAAGGTTTTCAGCCTGGGGGCAGAAGCTTTTCCCCCTCACAGCTCTTTCCTGCTTCTGTGCTTCCTGAACTCTTATTCTCCTGACTTATCAGGTGAATGCCCCCTGTCCTGTAAGACTCCATTCAAATGCCTGCTCTCAGCCAAGCCTTTCCTGCCACGCCTCACTCCTCCTTCCGGCTAGGAGGTAGCTCTTCCCTCTTGTTTCAGCTGTTTATGAAAGCTGTACTTCCAATATAGGAGTGTGCTTCTTTTTCCCCTTCCCTTCTTTCCTTTCTTCTTTGCTCTTTAAACAAACGAAAACAACCCCACCCCCCTTTTTGGGAATATATGTACATAGCTAGCACTACTTTGAGTTTTTTGAGTGAAAGGTTGTTGATTTCTTTAGGATTTTATTTTTATTATCTAATAGCACATCTGATATGTATTATGCACTGAAAAAGTGAATAAATAAATGGGAAATCATGTGCTAGTGCCAGAAATAGGTATAAATAGACAAAGTTCACAGCAACATAGAATGGAAGTCATCTGTAATTGATATGATTGTCAAATGGTGTTCCTTCTTTTGGTCTTTTTTACAAAAAAAAAAAGTCCACATAGGTTTCAGTATATGTCATTTGTCACTACTCCATAAAAAAACAGTGAACTCTACAAGCTCTGTGTTTTGAAACAATAATAACCAAGAAAAGGAAGATTAACAAAACATGCCATACCGTACTGTTATTGGTGGGCTCTTCCATTCCCTCTGATAACTTCCGTTTCCTTTGACAGTTGAGTTTACCACTTTTTGTCCAAATTTCTGCTTGATAAAGGTTCTTGTGAACTATAAAATGCCCAAATATTGGACAGGAGAAGAGGGAGAAATAGAGGAAACACTTTATAGAATGACTCATTTGCTTCAGGGGGTTGAATATAATACAGTCCCAGGGAATAAGTGCCAGTTTTGGAAAGCAGAGAAAAATGGGATTGCACAGAGCTTGGAAATTTAAGAGAGGAACTATGGAACGAAGGTGTAACAGAATTCATTTATTTAGACCTAGGTTGAGAATTTTTATATTACGAAAAATTGCCAATAAAAACAACTTGCCACTTCATCTCAAATCCAGCATTTTGTGCTTAAAATATATGGTTTTGTGGTCATTAGCTGGCAGGCAAGCCTTCCCAGCAGGTTTGTCTTGTGGTAGGGAAATCACACAGCCATAATTGCAGCATTTTTTATTCACCTCTTGAAGGAGATTCTCTCTTGTTGGCTCTGTGTTTAGTTATTTGACTATCTCTAATAATGCAGGAAGGTTAGCATGTGCTTAATAATTTTTAAGCTCCTGGGACTAGACTGGAAATGATTTTATCTGCAATTTGTCCAGTGACAAGCACACTGTTGGAGGAGAATAAATATTCACTATACTTTTTATTAGCTCATGACCAATCATAAATCAAAGCTATGAAAAAAGTTTAAGTAGCTTTTCCCAATTCCTGGGCTCATAGCTCTCTGTTATCATTTGACCAAAGGTGGTAACTAGGCACCAGTGCTACTCTGGGGTGATGAGTTTCAGGGACTTGAGCCTTGCCCTTCCATCTAGCTTTAACATGTGGTGTTATAAGACTAGTGAGAGTAAACTTTTCAGTGTAAACCTCTCCTTTTCCCTCAGGTAGGACTCTGAATTTTAGATTTCATGGATGAATAGGTAACCTTAGTGAGTGATCTGAGACCACAGTACATAAAAATGTGTCGATAGTTCAGGATGACTGATAGCTCCTCTTGTAACCAAAGCCACCTGCAATTTTTTATAGTCCTGCAGCATAAGCCATCTTGAACAGATAATCAATTCCATTGTACAAACAGTCACTTCTGTTCACCAGGGAGACTCACTTTCTCTCCCCAAGCAGGACTATAAAAAAAAATAACCTACATAATCTAAATTATTGAAACTTCTGAAATATTGGGCCATTTTTAAATCTAGCTGTCTGCATCTCCTCTCTACACCTTGCCCCTCTTCCATTGTGAGTTAAAGAGCAGTGGAACCATTTAAGCAGTTATTACACAGATCCCTGAGAACTTCAAAGGCATATTCATATGCAAACACACACACACACACACACACACACACACACACACGCACGTGTGCACGTGTGATTAGTTAAGGTACCATTTTGTGGCCAGTTTTTGCCCAGAATTTTGATCTTTAAAGGATTAGGAGAAAATTCATTTTTCTCCTTAAAAGAAATATCAGATTGCATTGCAACAACATCCCATTGACAGCAGGAATTCATTTTTCTTGAGCTACTTTCTGCATGTCATTGAATTAAAAACTGTTAGAGTTTGAATTCGAAATCTGAATTGCATGAGGTGTTCACTAAAAATATGCTTGTGAATTAAAGCTTTTGATTAAAGCAGACTTAACTTAGAGATAAACAGTTCATCTACTTTTTGTCATCCATTAAAATGCCATTATACTGTAGAATGAATGATGCTGGGTTTCTTACTCATTTCTTCCACGTGGTACACACAGTGTCTTTTTTGCCATTAAAATATTCAGTGGTATTCAAATACAAATTGAGTCATTCATTCATGCCACAAATATTTATTGAGATTTTAGTAGGTGACAGGCACTCGTTTGAACAAGACAGGGTCCCTGCCCTAGGAGCTGACATTTGAAAATGTAGGTTATCAGGGTCTAATGACTTCAAGTGTAAAATCTTCTTAGTAGCAGTTGGGCCACTAACAAATAATGATTTAGAAGGAATCACTAAACCTCAGAATTTCATGAAGAGGGAAAAAAAATCAATAGTAAATGATTCAGGCTTGTTAGTCATAAACCATTTTTTTCATATCTGGGTTTCTGCTTGAGACATGGTTGTTATATTGACTGAGGGACTTGGGGTCCCTCAAATGGAGAGTGATGTCACATCCACTGCACTGTGCCGTCTCCAGGTTCTAGCAGACAGCTTAGAGACCATATAGAGCTCTCATGTTTAGAAATGTTGACCAATTCCAGGTGGAAAGTCAACCTTGGACATTTTTTTGGTTTGTTTGAAGTTAACAGACTCCTAAAATGACCTGTCAAACTGCCGCCATGCCCTCAACTCAAGCCACCGTTTTCAGGTGCCACAACAGCCTACAGCAGCAATTCTCAAAGTCTGATTTGCAGATCCTGAAGTCCTTCTGACCGTTTTAGTAGATCTACAAGGTCAACTCTATTTTTGTCATCGTGCTAAGAAGTTATGTGCCTTTTCTATCTTACATCTCTCATAAATGTACCGTGAACTTTTCCATTGTACATTTGGAAACTGCATAACTTAGGGAATCAGTATTTTCTAAATGACCAATGATCGATGTTACAAAATTATGCATAGGTAAAGATCAAGTGCTAAATAGGCCAATGGATTTTAATATATGAGAGTATGAAAAGTTCACTGATATGGGTTCAGAGTCTTATAAAAACTATGGTTGTGGAGTTTTTGTGTAATATCAAGGAAGGAATATCCAAAATTATCTGAAGAGGCTACAATATTATTACTCTGTTTTCCAACTATATATTTAGTGACCATGGGTTTTGTTTATGTAACTTAACCAAAAGAAGATATCACAACAGATTGAATGTAGCACGTAGGAGACTCCAGTTGTCTTCCATTAAGCCAGATAGACGTGAAAAAATTTGCAACAATGGAAAACAATGCCACTATTCTCACTACATGTTTGGGAAAAATCTAAGCATTTTTTATAAAAATTTATCACATGTCAATATGGATATAGATTTTAGATTGTTTTAATGAATTAATATTAAATATTTATTAGTTTTAAGTTGTAACATAGTAAATATCAATAGCTGCAACCTACATCTAAGAAAAAGAAAAAGTTCTTTGGAGTTCACGGTAATTGTTAAGATTAATAAAGAGGTCTTGATATTAACCAGTTGAGGAGTGCCTGATCTAAAGGAATGTGTTAGCAAATCCACCTTCAGACAGTTCATGTGTAGAGTGAGAATTTGAAGCGGTTACATTCCCCAGCATCCAAGATCTGCTCCTGGTTCTCATTTTGAAGCAGCTTCAGGAAGTTTAGATTGAGTTTCCTTAATGGCTTAGGGCTCTCCATTCTGAGTGCGACAACAGTGGATGAAGACAAAAAGCGGGTACAGTGATTTAGTAAACAGAGTCCATTTTTAATCTCCAATCTCCGATGTCCCAAAGTCATGCAATCCTCTAGGACCATTTAAGAGTTTCAAACTACAGCTAGTGAAGATGGAGCCTTTTACAAGGCTGGCGTGGCATTTATTCCTGGAGATGCAGCTTGTAGCTCTGCATGCTAAAAGGAAATCAAAACTGCTTATCAGAAACATCTTCCTCTTCCATTTGAAAATGAAGAATTCTGCCTGCTCCACTTCCATCGCAGCAGGAAGCCACACCCAGCTGCCTTCTCTGTCTGGACTTGTTCTCAAGGTCACCTATGTAATATTTTTCAAAGCCTCAGTGTCCTTAGTATTCTCAGAGATAATAGCACCAAGCCCATCAGTCATCATTTCCTCGTCCTCAATTTTCTTTTTGGCTTCCTGCAATTTTAATCCCAAGCCTCTGCAATTCCTTTCCATGGAGGCTTAAGTGGCCCCATTTACAACCAATTTTCAGCTAATATTTGATGCATTCTTTTAAAATAAACCAACAGGGTGCTCGCTCTGCAGGCTTTGTACCTTTGGACCTAATAAAATCAAAGGCCTGATAGTGGGCTTTACACTGACGTCTTTTTTGGTTTCATGATTTTCAAAGAAAAATAAAGAGATCTTTAGAAATGGGAGGTAGATATTTGTTCTTGATGGGCTAATTTAAGAATCTAGTGCTGTCATTAATAAAGGGAAAGAAATTACTCTTTCATTTGTGTTGCACATTGCACCAGTTCTTACAAAGGGGAGAGAGAGGGAGGGAACGAGAGTGGGGAAGATGAGTAAAGAAATCATAGATTTTTCTGGGGGCTGCTTCCGTCTAACCATTTTTGGTTGCCTTATCTCAGGCCCCTTCTGTAAGCCGATCCAGCTCATATCGGCCTGACACATGAACCATGCAAAGCTTCTTTTTAAAGAGATTTTAATTCCTGCTTGACAGGCTAGGCCTATGAGCGACAATAGGTGTTTTTTTTCCTTCTTCTTTTTTTAAACAAGAGTGAAAGCCACAGTGCACCTGGTATTTCATTGAACACTAGACATTTTTTTTTTTTTCTAGAAAAGAAAAAAAAAGTTAAAAAAAACCCTAAGCTTTAAGTAATAAAACAGCTTAGTTTGCCAGGAGTCACGTACTAAGAAAAGAGAGCCACCATTTTTGGCCTGCCTGAAGATAGTTTTGTCCCTAATCTGTTTTAAATCTGTTAAGGATTTTATCGTGTTTGCTGCCTTGCTATAAAATCATCTCATTCCTTTAATTATTTTTATTCTAGTCTGAAATTTCATCCTTCATTAGCCTCCGTGTGGCGAAATATCAGAGTATCACATCACATAAGATAAATGACATCTTTGGACCCAAGATATTTGGGTAAACTGATCATGTCCAGTGTCTTGGTGGCGGGGGCCGGGGGGATGGGAAGCTAGAAACTGGGATCATCTTTAAGGGTTGTGTGAGATCAAATCCAGAAAAACAAGGAAATGATTTAGGAGTGGCCTAAGTGTCCTCTTGCAAACATGAGATGAGCTCCATTTTATTTATGACCATAGCAGATTTCAAACGGCTTTCATTTCCCGCCAGTAGTATGTACTGTAAGCAACTATAAGGTGTGAAAGTAATGCTGATAGCTCTGATAATGGAGATAGTGATGGCAGGGCCATGACAAGGGTGGTGACAATAGAGGGCTGCCGGTTACTAACTGAGCACTAGTGCCAGCCTTCATGTTCAGCACTTTACATACTTGTTTCTCACTTAATTTGCATGCCAGTTCTGAGAACTAGGTGCTGTCATCTTCATTTTACAGAGGAGGAACAGGAAACTGGGACACCAAAAGCTGGGGTAACCTGCTTAGTGTGATGCTGAATGGCAGCTTGGTGCCAGAGCTGATACCACGTTGCACAAAGTTGGTCTAATCAGCTTTTTAACAAACCATTTACATCAAGGGAATAAGAGCCACTTATAACAGTATAGCCCAGCCTCATTTACATAATATTTTTACACTGTCTTAATCCTTCCAGTATGCTGATGAGGTAGATGGTCTTATTATCCCCGTTTTGCATTTCTTCGTATGTATGGTACTGTGGTGATAGATGTTATGTATGATGAGTTGGAAGAATTGGGGAAAACTAAAGTAAGGAACGGTTTCTGGTTATGTGAACTATGTTTTATAGTTCAACATTTGAGTGTTATTAAAGTTCTCGTAGAAGAGATTTTTCTCTTCT
Organism: Rhinolophus sinicus; assembly: GCF_036562045.2. Classification (NCBI taxonomy): domain Eukaryota; kingdom Metazoa; phylum Chordata; class Mammalia; order Chiroptera; family Rhinolophidae; genus Rhinolophus; species Rhinolophus sinicus. Next base: position 58,181,135 of record NC_133756.1, on the reverse strand, counting down.
AGTTATTAAAAATAGGTTTGCTATATTCATGGGTATAAATTTTTCTCATAAGGGCTTACAGCACTGCATATTTCTCAGTGGACATATTTTTAAATTGTATGTTTGTTAGTTGGAAGGCATTTTCAAAGCTAGTATGATACACTGATCTGGAAAATCAGGGACCTAAGGGTAAGATTGTGCTTTGCTACTAATTAGCTCTGACTTTGACCTGTCTGGTCCCCACTTGCCTCATCTTCACTGTAAGGGGGTGGGATGATCAATAAGGACATACAATAATTTCTTTTATTTGTTTTGAAAAAGTTAATGACACCTTGTTCTTGAAATTTTTATTACTCAGTAATATAATACTTACACATGTCAATTTTTTTCCTTGTAAATATATGAGGAACTGTCATCTTACACACATTGAAAGACAGATGAGAAGCCATTAGAAAACAACTTTAAAGTCTATTTCTTCTATGGTTAAGGAATGAGGTGCTGTGTTGATACTATATTAGGTTGGTGCAAACGTACTTGTGGCTTTTGGAATTATTTTTAACCTTTTAAACCGCATTTACTTTTGCACCAACCTAATATTTAGTCTTAGGGCCTAGATTATGTTTTTATCAGATTACCAAATCTCAAAAATGTGACATTGCCAACCATCCTTCCTTGCTTGCTTGATTCATTTCTTCCTTTTAAAATAATTCAGTAAAAAAAGCCATTAGGCAGTTCTGAGCAAGGAGGCCCAGTGAGGCTAATGAGCAAATATGTTGAAGATAATGGAAGCCAGACTTATTATCAGAGAGAAAAGTTACAGATACAGAAAAGAGGAAAGCTAGAATGAACCTTGTGCTATGAATTGGAATTTGAGGTGTTGGTGTGAACTCGTGGTTTTCAGTATGTAGAAATGATATATATGTAATATATAATATATATTTCAATATGTAAACAAACATAAATTCTAAAGTATATGCATCTGTGTGAATATGTACATATGTAGACATATACACACAAAAAACAGACCCATTTCCTGACTGCTCATTGAAAGGACCAGGATGCAGGGACAGCCCAGTGCATATGAACATATTTATTGTCCAGATCTCAGTTTCTAAATACCAGTCTTTGCTGAAAGGAACCACATGTCTTTGAAAAAAAAAGTCTGGTTCTAGGGTTCAGGCAGGGAGGGTGCAAAATGAATTTTGAGTATCTTGTTGTGCCAGAAAATATAGAGGTTTTCAGAGAATGATGGGAAGGTGCCAAAAGAACACAGCAGCCAACTTGAAGGAATTCCCACTAGCAAACCTGGGACCATGTGAGCATCAAAATAATAATGATATTTTAGATAATATCCCACTAAACAAACCAGGCATTTGTGGGGCCATACTGATATAAATAAATGCATGAATAAATGGGGAAAAGAGAAAATTCTTCCTTTAAATAGGATGCAGTCTGATAAATAGAAAGAATATTGAGGTTGGAAAGATGATGATTTGGCAAACATCATAATAACAATTCAGGTAAGAAACATCAGTGGATGCTGAAACTAGTGAGTGAAATTTGGATGAGGATTAGGATATTTGTTTAAACTCAAAGTATCTGTCCATACATCCTTATTAATTATAAAAGGCAACACAATAACTCTATTGGGGAAAATTGGAAGATTCGACCATACCCTAGTTGATCAAAGTTACTATCACCATCACCAGTGATGTGACAAAATGGCATCATATGTCAGCTGATGGGATGCAATGAAAAGAACACAGTGTCATTTCCCAAAAATGTCATCTTTGAAGATTCTCATGAGAAAATCTGACTAATAACCAGTTTGGGGGCATTCTACAAAATAATTAACCAGTGGTCTTCAATAATAAAAAGATAATGAAGGTCAGGGGAAAACTGGGTATTGCTCCAGATTGAATGTGCCTGAAGAAAGAGGACAAACAAGTACAAAGAGTGATCTGGGACCAGATTATTTGGCTAAAAAGAACATTATTTGGGTGGTTGGCTCAACTTGAATGGGATCGCTGGTAAAGAGAATATGGACGTTCCTTGAATAGTTTGTACAACTTTTCTGCAAGTTTGAAATTCTTTTGCAATAAAAAGTCTAATATTATTAGTACAGGAATGCTTAACTTTTAGTTTTCCCTGTATTGTACAAAGTTAAAAGGAATAGTTTCTGAATTCTGGTTTCTTAATATTGAAAAAATTATGAAAACATATTTGAAAAAGAAAAATAAGAAACAGTGAATGAGAAAAACTTGGTTTCCCTTAAAATTATGAAAAGTTTCATAAAAGGCATCTTCACAATTTTTGAAGTCTGTGGCACGTTAGGTGTTGAAATGATATCCTGAAATATGAGGAAACTACAAATAAACTAAGAAGCTGCTTACTACAGGACTTCCACAATTAAGAAACAGAATAGGAACGGCTTGGAAAAGATGCAAACACTGCTCTATGAAGCAGCAGGAAGTGAAAGGAGAGCCTCTCACACTTTAGTCCAAGGATCCAGGAAGTTGGACAGAAGAGAAAATCTCTTCTGAGACTCCCTATTCATTTAGTGTCTAAGTCGATTGTTTTATAATGTTAAACATGGAAATGTTTTTGTATGCTTTTAAAAAGCAAGTGTGTGAAATTTCCAGTAACTGGCTTATTTTCCAGTCACTTCTTTTCTCTATAGAGGTTGTTGTTAACGTCCTCTGTTCACTTCAAACTTCCTACCCTGCCAATTTGCTGCTTATTTAGCTCCTCATCAGAAGAGACGCTTTAGGCATAAACTCCCTCAACTTCTGCCTCCCTGTTCACACAAGTAAGCAGAACCCACCCTCTGTGCCTTCACCCTAATGGAAAGTGGACCACTCCCTGAATCCCACTCAGTTCCCCTTTCCCACACTCTGGAACCCAAATCAGTTTCCCTCTTGTCTTTATCATCTACCATTGTCACTTTTTCCTTCTTTTTTGCTTTCTTTTCATCTGCTCACTCTTATTTCTTTTTTCTCTTTTTATTGAGATAGAATGCATATGCCTTAAATTCTCCATTTTAAAGTGAGAATTCAGTAGTAATACATTCACAAAGTTGCAAGACTATTGCTATGATATAATTCCAGAATATTTTCATTACCAAAACAAGAGACGTCATACCCATTTATAGTCACTCTCCATTCCCCTCTTCTCCCTAGCCCTTGGAAGCCATTAATCTACTTTCTGTCTCTACAATTTGCTTATTCTGGATATTTCATATAAATGAAATCATGCAATTTGTGGACTTTTGTGTCTTAGCATATTTTTTTCAAAGTTCATCCATGTTCATACGTTCTTTTAGTATGTATCTTTTTTATGACTGAATAATATTCTATTTTAGAATATACCACTTTTATTTATTCATTCATCAGTTGACAGACATTTGGATTGTTTCCACTTTTTTGGCTATTTCTGAATAATACTGCTATGAACATTTCTGTACAAGGTTTTCTATGGATGCATGTTTTCAGTTCTCTTGGGTATATGTCTAGGAGTAAAATAACTGGGTCATAGGGTAATTCTATGTTTAACCTTTTGAGGAACTGCCTGTTTTCCAAGGTGGCTGTACCATTTTACAATTCTTCTAGTGATATATGGGGGTTCCAATTTTTCACATCCTCCCCAACACTTGTAATTGTCCGTCTTTTAATATTAAAGCCACCTAAGCAGATACAAAGTGAATATTTTAAAAAAGACCTCTTAGTCTTTTTTGGACATCACGTCCTCTGGGGAACTCTCCTGAACAGTCCCAACTGCTTCCCTCTAGAGATAGTGTTGAAAATCCCTCATATATGTATTTCCGCAGCACTCTGCTTATCTTGATATCCTCATTACACTGAATTATAATTGTCTGTTAACTTGATCTCCATTACATGTTAGGGAGAGTACTGAAATATTATTTCCTATCGTGTAACCCAGGATTAACACAGCGTCTGACACAGTTCTTTATTCTCATCATATTTTTGGGAGGGGTAGGGTGGGAAGAGGGAATGCAAATGAGAGTCTTGTGGTCTAGACTTCATAGCATTATTACCTGAGCCGCTGAACATAAAAATGGAAATATTAATTGGTATTACTGTATTTGTTAGCTGATACTTAGTGGTCTGGGAGAGACGACAGAATTTTTTAGCCTGTATGCTTGGTTTTCTAGAAAGGTATGTTTTCTTACTATTGTGCTGATACAGTCAAGTTCCTTAATTTACCAAGAAGTTGGAGGGAAAGAACTGAGGCTATAATACAGTATCACACCTAGGTGACTTTAAAAATCTAAATCGACTAGCCATTTTTACTTGCACCATTTTGAAAAGCATAAATGATTGAGAACTGATTGTCCTTAAAAAAAAAAAAAAAATGCTACCAGTTACATATGCTAGACCAAAACAATTGGAAATGTAGATAGATGGATGTGAAGGGGAGTCATGAAATTTGTAGACCTTCAAAATTAATGCTCAATTCTGAAGATGTTTAGTTAAAAGCATCAGAAATCTGAGATTCATTAGCATCAGAGTTGAACAGATAGGGATCAGTGCTGGGGTTAAAAGCGGGAAGTAGAATTAAACATAATTAAAGACTTTAAAAAAGTTTGAATTAAAAAGTACAGCTTGAAGTTTGACTCATACTAAATTATAATGCCCTGTGCATAAGTACAAATTAAAAGACATTAAATTAGTTCTTTTGAGAATTTCTAAAAATCTTTTTCTTTAAAATTAATTTTAAGTAATTTTGTTTCCAGTTATTATTTATGAGCCCATAAAGATTTGTGTTAGTGTTTTAGATTATTCTTAGTTGAAATGATGTTATACTTGGCCTAGATAGCCATTCCTTTATTTGATAGTGTTTTCAGTGTATTCTTGGAAACTCTATCCAGCTTCTTTGCTATGATTTTTGAATGCTTCTGGAATGAAGAGGAAATGGAGGAGGGAAAGAGAGAGAGAAACAAATGTAAGTTGGACGTAGATCAGTGAGATAATATCAAATGAGGCCAAAATGAACTTGGCAGATGCTCTTCTCATGTTTCCCACTCGAGCACACACATATTGTTACTTGGAATACCACTTGCATTTCTTTCATACTTAAAAGACTTTTCCTCAGCTTCAGTAATAAACTTGAACTTCAAATAGGAGCCAGGAATGAAGATTGAGTGTTTTTTTTCTTTAATGTCTGAATGTGCTTAGAATGGATATTTTGCTATTAAGGTTTGGTTAGTAAATAATATAGTAGATGCATTTTAAGCATAGACATGACGGTGTGGAGAGGCAAGATAGTGAAAGATGTACCATCTTTAGATTCATGTAGATCTGAGTTTGAATTCGCATTTCACCGCTGAATATTTGCATGATTTCTGCAAATTAATCTGTCTAGCTTTCCTTACATGTAAAATGGGCATATTAAGTTTTACTTGATAGTGTTGTGTTAGTAAATTAATTTAATGATACATAGAAATCACTCAATAAATGGGAGCTGTTTTAAAATTATTTGCTGGGAAAAAAAGTGGCTCAATAATTCTTAGGAAAAAAATCAAACATTCTTTTGAATGCCAGCTAGAAATGCTATTCTCATGATGTTCAATTTAGATATAAATGGTAGGTCTGTTTCCCTGCTTCCTGTATGTAAACATGGTAGACAAAGAGAAAAATGAAAAAAACCTTGAGTGTTGTAGCAGATAAACTTGTATAGACAAAAATAGTACAATACCATGTAGTAACGTGTTTATTAAAATTAAATGGGAATAGAAGGGATTCAGTATTTTATTTCTTGTGGTATTTATGTCACTGCAGACAACTGAGAATTACCATTTAAAAACTACATAATTATAAATATGTGTATATTTACCTCCTATATAGATCTCAAATAATATATTTATATGGAATATATATAGATATATATAGAGAGATATATGTAAAATATGTCAATATGTATCTCTAATATATCGTTTGTGTGTGTTGCAAAGGAAAAAGATCTAGGTAACTTTCCAAAAAGTTAATTCCTATTATTTTTTAAAATTAATTTTAAACTAAGTTTAGGTCACAAGAAGGTACAAAAATAACAGAGTTCCCATGTAACCTTCACCCAGCTTCCCAAATGATAATATCTTGAACAATCGTAGTAAAATAATCAAAAACAGGATATTGACATTGGTAATTTATGCTTCAAGAGTTTAACCCATTTTAGTGTTTTTTTTCTTTTTTTTTTTTAAGTTCTTTATTAATCTCCTCATGAAAAATCTCAGTCACCACAGATAAAGTGACTGATGAATCTTTACTCCTTCTGTTGTCCAGTCTCCACCTCACTTTTGCCAGTACCAACATTGGCCTTTGCAGTTCCCCTACCTTTCTTCATTCTGTTCTTGCATTCTTTTTGCTGTTTTCTTGAGGACTTTTTCTTCTCATACGGGCCATGTCTTGTAAGTCTATGTTTGGGTTCATTTTTCTTTGTGTAATCCACGGAGTCATAACTCGTGCCAAAGCCAGCTGTCTTGCCACCACAAAAATGGATTCTGAATCTAAATACAAAGATGACATTTGGTGTGGTCTTATACATTTTGGCTAGTTTTTCCCGAATTTCTGTCGTGGGTACTGTTGCCTTCCCAGGGTGAGGGACATCAATGACCATTCCTTTCCGGTGAAGTAGTCTATTGGTCATGAACTTCCTGGTCTGGATGCTTACTTTGTTGTTTATGATGGCAGCCGACCCTCAAGCAGCCAGGGAGGAAAAGAGACCATTCTAGTTTTTAAATGGAGGAAATTCTTTGTCTTACTTAATTGATTTTCACTTAAGTATACTTTTCAAGAGTCATACTTTTCAAAATATCATTTCATTAAGGTACACTTAATGAAATGACATTTTGAAGTAAGAACGTCTTGGTTTAAATCTTGTTTGTCTCTGTCACATATTTATTCCTGTGTAACCCTGAGGAATTTTTTTTTTTTTTTTTTTTTGCATCTATGATGGTCTGTTTCTTCATCTGTGAAAGGCGATATCATTTACCTTGCAGAATTGTTGTAAGCATTGTCAGTTGTGTGTTGTAAGGGCCTTTACAATAAATGGTAACTTTCACTATTACTGTTCTCCTGCTATATTTTCATCAAAATTGAAAGTAGCTGGTCATTATCTTTGTACATTTGCACTTTGTGAATACCTTTGAGTTAAAGACCGGTAAGTAACGTGCTAAAACAACTTGATGGTTCCTTTGTGTCCATCTCTTTTTAAGGTGCCTGCTAGAGCCCATTGGCTTCCCTCCACCTTCCTCACACCTTACCTGCTCCGCCAGCTCATCTCTCTCTACCTTTACACTACCTTCTTCTCCAAGTGCCTTTTGTTATATGGATTCTATGGAAACCAGTAATTTTCAGATTTTTGTTTGTTTTATTTTAAATAACACTTAACTTAATTCTGTTTTATAAGTAGTTGTTCATAGTTCTAGTTAGATACCTACGTCAAACCCTAGCTCCTACAGGCGACTCCTGGTTAGTCCTACACAAAAGTTGTCTTCCAGGGAACATCGTTTCCAGTGGTGTGGTGTGTCCTGGAGAATGCTGCTGCCATGATGTCTTTGGAGAGAGGGGACGTTGTTCTGTTTCTAAACCTGTCCATATATTTTTATCTCTCTACTTGGGTGTAGCTGCAAAGTTCTGTGCCTCACTCTTTATTGTACTTTTAAATTTCATTTAGCCCAGAAGTGTCTAACCCTATTTAAATACTTTAAAATGACTATTTTTCTATGTTGTCCCAGTAAATGTGCTTTGGGGTATAAGGAGGACCTAAAGCTGCCCTCAAAAGACAGTTTTCAGTTGATTTGGAATAGAAATTGTTGTTTCCTTTTCATTTTTATTGAGGCGCAGATTAGGAAGAGCCCATGGACTTTTCTAGTCTTCTTCTCTCGCATCTGCTCCTGCTCGAACTTAGCTTCCTGTTCTCTTGAAGTCTGTGTAATGGACTCCTGTTTCCAAGTTCTTTTTTTTTAGTATTTTGGTACTTAGAACTTCTACCCTTTTCTTATTTTCCAACTTCCCATGTTCAAGAGAGGGACCATATTTTCTTATATCTACATCTTATTCAAATGTGTTTAAGGCATATTTAAAAATGTTCCTTTATGTTTTAAAATATCCCTTTATGTTTTAGCAAGTGGCATATCGTTTCCTGCTTTAGTTTTGGCCTTAGTCTGACAAGCCAGGGCTGAAGTAGGGGTGAAAAGTTCACTCTCCGGAAGTGTGGAATCACGTGAAGAAGAGCAGCCTCTGACTCCTGGTGATTCCCTGTGGATGTGTTTCTGGGAGAAGGCAGCACAGAGGGCCTTTTTCTCAGTCCTGCTTTATGTGCTTGAATTTTTAATGAGTGCGTGGCACTATCATTATTCCAGGAACTCACTATAATGCCCTTATTATAGTCTAGATCAGTGTTTTAAAATTAGAAGTTGTAACCTATTGGTAGGTTACACAATCAACTTTATAAATAGAGATCAGCATTAACAACGGGAATAGAAAATGAACAGAGTGCATTGCATGTAATAAGAATATGTATTATTTTGTAAAACTTTTGTTTGATGATACATATATACATACACATGCAAACATACGTTTCCATAGCGCCCTGCTTATGTATGTGCATGCCTGCATGCTGGCATTCAGACACGACCCTTTATCCCCAATTCTCTTCATTCAAGAACCCAATTTTCAAAGTGTGTAAGCTTCTCAGTGAATGTATTCTTATAAAATATACATAGTTTCATATTTTGGATTTATTGTACCTGCGTTTTAATTTATGTATGTGTGTGTGTTATATCCTATTTTGTTTCTTATTTTCTCCACTCAGCATTATATTTTAAGGCCTACGAATATTGCTGTTTACAGCTAATCCATTGCACCTGACTGCTCATAGTATGTTACAGTGTGCCTACAACACAATTTACTTAGATATTCTTCTCCAGGGATGGACATCCATGCTAGCTCCATCTTACCTCACCATGAGCAAGGCTGCTGTGAACAGCCTCAGACATGCCCCCTACCAGAAAATACTAAGGGGCATTTATATAGCATAGAGACTAACAGAATTTCCGGGCCATAAGGCATATGTATATAGCTCAGACAGTGTAAACACAATAATTTCACAAAGTACTCTCAGATTACCCCTGAAAGCTTCACCAGTCCACACTCTCTGCAGTAATACAAGTGTTGATACACTCATATTCCCACCAATACGTAGCATTATTAAATTTTCTGTTTTTCCTTATTTCTGTCTAGTGGGTGTAAAATGGTATCTTTTTGTTTTAATTTGCTTTTATCTGACTACTGATGAATTTGATCAGCTCTTTACATGCTTGCTGTCTTGTGGATTTTTCTCTTCTGTGAATTCCCCTTCAAATTCACTGCATATTTGTCCACTGGAAGTTTTTGAATTTTTGCTCTTGATTTACAAAAGTTCTTTGTGTATTTCAGTTGGTCCCCGGATGGTTTTCGACATGCAAGTATTCTTTTAACCTGTCATTTTTCTATTAACTTTGTCCATTATGTTATTTTTGTGAACAGAAATCTTAATTTTGATATAATTCAGTTCATCAGTTATTTTCCTTTGGGAGCTTTGTGAAATAAATAGTGTGCCTCTGTTATTAAATTCATATTTTCTATTATATTAACTTTATAGTTTTATTTTTCACATTTAGGTCTTTAACCCATCTAGTATGTGTATATGGTGATAGGTAGCAATCCAGTGTTGTATTTCTATATGGTGATTTTGTTTCCTTGACAAGTTGGTACCTTTGTGGTGCTCCATTGGTCTCTTCATACTTTAACCTTAAACAGCTAGTGCTTGGTGATATATTTCAATAGCTAACAAAGTAAGTTCTTATTGCTTTTTATTTTCAAAGTGGACTTAGGTATGTGTGTACTTTATCTTTCCATATGAATTTTGAAAAATCTATTAAGTTCCTCAAAATACAACTGAAATTTTAATTTGGATTGTATTGAACTGATAAATTAAAACAGAGACACTAACGTCTTTTAAATAAGTTGTTACACGCAGGAGTTTTCAGTGTGTCTCCATTTATTCTGTCATCGTCTGTGAATCTTATTACAGTTCAAATTATTCTCCATAGGGATATAGATATTCTTGTTAACACTCGGAGTCAATAGAACATGAAGATAAATAATACAAATAATCTATATAATGATTTTTAAATAATTATAGAAATTGAGGGGTGAGCAGTTATTACATTACTAATATCCTTTGATTATAGATTATTTGTGCAAGAAGTAGTAAAGATAATCTCAGATACCCCAACATACTATAAATAAGAAAACTACCCTCCAGTGAGTAAACAACTCACTCAAGATTACAGAGTGAGACAGTGAGAAAATCTTAAATTGAAATCAGGTTTTCTAATTCCTAGTGCATTTCTTTTGCCCATAATAGCCATTTATCTCTGATATCTTGGCATTTAGTGGTATCTCCCCTCCCCCGATAGAATTAATGTTACAGTTTGCTTATGCTTTCAGAAAAATCAGCTTCTTTTGTCACTGTTGCTCACAGAAAGAATGGTTGACCTGCCAAAGTCAAAGAGAGAAAGGAAAAAAAGCCTTTTGATCAGCATATTGTTTTCTTATTAATAACAGTGTGAGTTAGCATTTGGGTCCCTGCATTCTAGCTGTGGTTGATAGAGCCTTTAAAAAACATATAGAGTGGTACTTGCACAAAATAATTGTCACACATTAGCATGTTAATGAAGTGTTAGAGTGTTAGGCATGGCTGGCACGCTGAAGAAGGAGAGAAAGGATCTGTCTTCACTGCTGTGTCAGCCAGACTACACAGTCAAACGAAGGCAGGGCTCAGGCTGACTGGCAGGGCATTATTCATTCTTGACACGCACTTTCTTCCTCTTCTTTCGTGCATGTTGAAACTTGGTTTTTGCTGTCTTTAACCCATCTAATTTCCCCCCAATAATTTGGTTTGGGGACATAAATGAGTGCTCTTTCTTTTTTCAGACAGACAGCAGAACTCATAAGGGAGTAATTACAGGACTAATTCTTCTGTTTTAATGACATCAATTGAATAACATTAAAAAGTCAAAGCCCACACGATTTCATAGCTTTTTAACTTGGCGCATTTGAATCTAAATAATATGCGGTTTTGCTGTGAGTTTGTCTCTGTAGTAGCGTCATTAACTTAAAAAAAACTAAAGAGTGTTCGTGTATGTGTGTGTGTTTCTGGAGCTAATCATGTTGGTGGGTGGCAGAGAGAATCCTTCCATGTTTCCTGAAGGTTGGTGAGATGTCAGTCTGCTCTTGTAGCCAATATAGATGCTACTCGCCCACGTAGGAAACCCTAGAAAGCTGCTGAGATGCCATATGGTCCAGTGATTCCAAAGCTACATCTTAGGGATCAGCCTTTCTTCTGGATTTTCTTCTTATTCCTCCCCACCTGTCAGGACTTCTTTACCGAGCTGTTCCCTGCCTACTGACACCCCATCAACTCAACACATCTAAAATCCAGTTCACTGTCTGTCTAAAACCCAGGCTTTCTTCGGAGTCTTCTATTTCTCCAAGTGTTAACAGCACCCTTCCAGGCTGGTAGGCTCATCTCTCTCTATCTCTGTCCACTAAGTCCTGATCACTACTGCTGTGTAGTGTCACTCATGTTTGTGCCTCTCCTCTGCTCCTGCCCCCTTTGCCTTAGTGCCGGTCTCATCGCTCATACCTGCAGGCTTGAGCTATTGCTCACCGTCTTTTTACCAAAGTACCTTGCAAACTCCTGGTCCAAAACTTACCTCTACTCTGGTGTTGGACATGACCATTTATTAGCTAGTCTCCTCGGGCAGCCTACTTAACAACTTTTCTGAACCTATTTTATCATAATAGTAGCAACTTGAAGAATTGTTTGGAAGATTAAGGAGATAATGAATGCCAAGTGCCAAACATAGTACCTGGCATATAATAGGTGCTCACCTTGTCCCACCATCTGCCTTGATCTCCTTCAACAGTGATTTCTTTCTTTTCCACACATACAGGTCCCTTCTTCCTATTTGTATCCAGAGCTCCCTTTTCTCCAGCTCAGATTTCAAGTTCCCTGATAACCCCGTTCCAAAGCAGCCTCGCCCAGCCCTGCTCCATCACTGTCCTGCACAATTGCTTTTTACATTTTGGTCTTTTAAAATCTCTTTATCTCTTTGACATTATCTTGTGTTTATTTGTCTTACTTTTGCTCTCTGACCATCTTCCCACTTCTGCACTAGAATGTGAGCTCTACAAAAGCAAAGGCTGTGTCTGTTGTCTTTGCTGCCGCAGCCCAGAATGAATGAGGGAGCCCTAGATATCTTCTTAAGGCTCATGGGTTGGAATTAAGCTCACACACACACAGACACCAAGCCCTTAAGCCATTTGGAAAACACAGCAGCTGCAGCAGGAAGAGGATGGAGAAGAGGCTTCTAAAGATGAAGAGTTCCGCAGGGGAGGAGAACTTGCCATGATGGGCCTTTGTGTTTTATACCTAGAAGAAATACCTGAGGGGTGGTGATGGTAAGGAAAGACCTGAGTAACACCATAAAATTAAGTTTTTCCTTTTGTTGGATCAAATAGACTTTCTCATGGCGCTTTCTTACGGCCACCTCATTCCTGGCCTTGGATTTCCTTCCTCCTTGCTTCTGATCCCTGCCAGGCCTCAACCTGCCTTGTCCATGACCAGGACCTTCATCCTTATTTATAATCCTACTTCAGGCCATGTAACCTTGCTCTTAGTGACCACAGATCAAACCTTGCTGAAGGCTTGGCCTCCTCCTGGCTGGTGCTGGTCCCCAGCCTCACTCCCTATCTGTGTGACCCTGAAAAGGCCTACACCATCACTCTGTCATTGTTTTTCCTATTCTGCGGACAAATAATAAGCATGTGATTTGTATATTGTGTGAGGCTGTACTGTTGCAACTATAGTATATTAAATCAGAGTGGACAAGAGCACAATGACTCAACCCGTGATGTGGGCAAGAACTGTGTTGTCCTTTTTTCCATGACCTCTGCTCACCCCGCCACCTTCCCATGTCCTTGCCTCTGACCAGTCCATCACTCTGTATATATTTCTCCACTGCTGACACAAGTTCAGTGCTTCCCTAACTACCGCAGGAGAAGCTTGAACGTCTTAGCCTGATGTTCAAGGCTTGCCCAGTCTGGACTCCACTTAGTTTCCAGTCATGGTTGCTAAGCAAATCGCTGCCCTACTTTTCCCAGGCCCACCACCATCACCAGATTTATTTGCATTGAAGTATTTAGCTTTGTCACAGTTACATCCCTCTCTGGAGCCACCCTCTTGCTCCTTGGTGCATTTCAAGTCTGAGCCAAATTCAAGTCCTGGTGCTCCAGGAAGTGTCTCCAGTTATCCCTGTGAAACTTCCCCCTTGCACTTTTCCTTCTCATCCCTTCACTTACAGGTGGTAGCTTCTGCTCCTTACAGTGCCACTCATCTCACTGTGACTATGTTGGGCGTCCCCACTTGGCTTGAAAGCCCCTTAAAGGAAGGGATTTGATTTTCTTCCTTTAAAAAAACATGTAAGTATTATTACTGTTCTCAGTTATCACTGGAGATGAAATGATATTTACCATTTTTCTGGGCACTGTCTTTCACATACTGTGCTGGATGTTTTACTTACATGGATTATTTCATTTAATTTTCCAGTTACTCTGTGACATGAAACACATATTTTACAAGGGAAAACAAATTTATTCAGCTGATATTTGAGGGAGTCTCAGTTCAAAGGTTTGTCTGATTTTAAAGCTTGTGCTCTTTCCATTCTCCAGTGATGGTAGCTCAAAGTGGTATACATTTGAAATTTGGGAATAAAGATCAGAAAAGAAAGGAGAACTGACTCTGGGTGGTGAACACACGATGCCATATATATTAGGTTGGTACAAAAGTAATTGCGGTTTAAAAGGTTAAAAAAAATTTTTGCAAAAACCGCAATTTTGCACCAACCTGGTAGATGATGTATTATAGAATTATACACATGAAACCTATATAATTTTACTAACCAATGTGACCCCAATACATTTAATAAAAATTTTTTAAAAAGAAAAGGAGAATGAACTTTCTAATGTGATCTGAATATTTTGGAACCTGTTATCAAAGAGAATGGGTAGTAACAATGGGGAAAGACTCACAGTTTGTCAGTGTGACTAACAAGACACACATAACATTTTTCTTTAGTAAAGCCATTTTTCGTTCTTGTTTCTCCATCAGAAGATTAATGGGCGGCCAGTTCAGTTGAATCAGGGCATGGAGAACACTGACAAGTAGATAAGATAGAATCATTGATAATACCAGAATTGTATTTTAGCCAGTGTTTTCCAGATTCCTTTAAACTTTTTTTCACTAGAGATGTTTACAAGTAAGAAAACTATTGGGTTTTGACCTTTTTTTTCTTCTGTACTGTTTTGGGAGCCAGGTTGTTTAGTGGAAAGAATGCTGGTTTTACTGCAAGTCAATGTGTTTTTAGGTTTATATTGAATACAGGAGGAGGGGTACCTGAGTGTAATTTCTAAATAATTTGTTTAGAAACTAGAGCAATACAATCCCAGCCTTTGAATTTGTCTTTCCTTCTGTTTTCTTTTTTTGTGCTTTTTACAAAGGTATGCATTCTTCCGTCTGTTCATCCAAATAATTGACTGAGGACATTTACTTACGTCCTAACCTCTGAGCTCTAAGTAAATATTGCTGTCAACTTTCGATGCAATGTTGTATGACAAGAAGAGTACAGGAATATAATTTCTCAGATATTTGGGACAAGCAGTTAACTCTCCTAGGGCCTAGGTTACAAAAAACAAAATTAGAGGATGAGAAATGATGGTCTCTGAGGTCTCCTCAGGTTAACATTTTTCAGAATCTATGACTTCGTGTCCACTTCTTGCCTCATTAATCTCTCCTCCAAAAGGAAACCTAATGTCTGGCAACATCTGAGGAAACAGAAAGAGTATGTTTCTAAGAATTGGAAAGACTGTTGGAATGAAGCAATTCTTTTCTTCTCTCTGTTAAAGACAGCAGTGTCTTGATCATCAGGAAATGAACAGAATACAAGAAAGGGACTCCTTGTCCTATGTGATAAAGAAGCTAAAAAAACCCAAACTTGGATGATAGGATTCTACCTGTCCAGACATAGCCAAGAGGGAGTTGGAACTGGGGTGGTGTAACTGTCCCACAGTTTTTATCATTTGAAAGAGCCAATCTTATAATATGACTAATAAAGTTTGCTTTCTATGTTCAGGGCAATCCATCCAGAATTGACTTAATGGTAAGTCAGTATCATTATTCCCATTTTTTCAGATAAGAAAACTGAGGTTTAACAGATGTGACCTCCCCATGGTCACACAGATAGACTGGTGGGGCCACAATCAGTTATGTCTCCTTGTGTTTCACTACTGATCCTGGATTGTTTCCACTGGGCTCATTTCTATCAATACTGGATATTCTGCCGAACCATATCATTTACAGGCTCAAGACCTAGCTTTCTCTGTAGTTAGCTATGTCTAGGGTGTGTGCAGAAACTCACTACCAGATCTTTTTTGGTGTTATGACTTAATTAAATGTTGCATAATAACGAAGGCACACTTCTATCAGAAGTGTGAAAACACTGTTTACACCTGACAAAATCAACTCATTGTTGTGTCTATCAAGGTATAAGAATGTAAATTGTAAAGTGCTAGACAAAGGACATTTTTGTCATCTTCTTATTCTTAACATTATGGGTGAGCAATACCGATGGAGTGAAATGAATATTTTTCAATTATACTTTTCCTTCCTAAAATACTCATGGATCATCAACCTGATAATCATTTTTACAATAATTCATTGCCGTTTTTTTCTTTGCAGAGCCTAGTATTGTACGAAAAAATACAATTCATAAAAAAAATCAATTTTTAAAAAATATTTTAAATTACAGACACAGTATTTTAAAATACAGACTCTTTTTTTTTTTTTTTTTTTAAGATCGATTTTTACCTTGGTTCCTAAGATAGCTGCTTCAGAAATGTTGAGAGGCCATTATATGTTTGGTGTGTTGAAAGTGAATTATAATTCCAGTTGCAAAATTATTTTCTATTCTAGATTTTTGAACCAGGGCTCAAGCGATGAGTGGTTTTCTATTGATTGAGCCTTCTAGAGCTGTGTTGTCCGATCAGGTAGTCACTAGTCACATGAGGCTATTTAAATTTAAAGTAAAATCTAACATTAAATAAAACTAAAAATTTAGTTCCTCAGTCACAATAGCCACATTTCAAGTATTTAATAGTCACATATTTCTAGGGACTACTAGGTTGGAAAGTGTAGATACAGAGCATTTATATAATCCCAGAAAGTTCCATGGGACATTGATGATCTAGGGTCATTTTAATGATTTTTTTTAAAAGACCTTTATTTTTTTACATAATAATTTTAAAAATTAAGACTATTTTTAGAGCAGTGTAAGTTTCACAGCAAAACTGATGGAAAGGTAGTGATGAGGGGCAGTGTAGCCCCTGCCCCTCATGTGCATACCCTCCCCTATTATTAATGTCCCCCACCAGAGTGGTGCAGTTGTTACAACTGATGAACCTACATTGACACATCATCACTCAAAGTCCATAGTTTACAGTATGGTTCATTCTTGGTGTTGTACGTTTTATGGGTTTGGACAAATGTATAATAATATGTGTCCATCATTATGGTATCATACAGAGTACTATTTTTGCTGCCTTAAAAATTCCATATTCCACGTATTCATCCCTTTCCACCCTTCTAATCTCTGGCAACTGTTAATTTTTTTTACTGTCTCTGTAGTTTTACTTTTTCCGGAATGTCATAGAATTGGAATCATCTAGTATTTAGCCTTTTTTCAGATTGTCTGCTTTCACTTAGTAATATGCATTTACATTTCCTCGTGTCATTTCATTTTTTAAAAAATCCCTGAATAGTAGTCCATTGTCTTGACATGCCACTGTTTCTTTATCCATTTTCCTACTCGGTTGCTTCCAGGTTTTGACAATTATGAATAAGGCTGCTCTAAACATCCGTGTGTAGTTTTTTTGTGTGGACATAACTTTTCAACCCTTTTGGGAAAATACCAAGGAGCACAATTGCTATATGGTAAGAGAAGGTTTAGTTTTATAAGAAACTGCCAAACGGTCTTTAAAAGTGGCTGTACTATTTTGCATTCCCACCAGAGATGGTTGAAAATTTCTGTTGCTCTACATCCTTGTCAACATTTGTTGTTGTCAGTGTTCCTGGTTTGGGCCATTTTAATAGATGTGTAGTTGTGTCATTATTTTCATTTTTATTTCCTTCGTGATATATGATATGGAGCATCTTTTCATATGTTTATTTACCATCTGTTTATAGTCTTTGGTAAAGTATCTGTTAAGATCTTTGGCCCACTTTTTAATCGGGTTGTTTTCTTATTGTTGACTTTTGTATATTTTGGATAAGAATTCCTTGTATATTTTGGGCAATAATCTTTTATCGGACATGACTTTTGCAAATATTTTCTACCAGTCTGTGGTTTGTCTTCTCATTATCGTGACATTGTCTTTCACAGAGCAGAACTTTTAAATTTTTTTGAAGTCCAGCTTATTATTTTTTTCATGGATTATGTCTTTGGTGTTGTATCTGAAAATATATTGCCATACCCAAGGTCACCTAGGTTTTTTCTTATGTTATCTTCTTGGAGCTTTATAACTTTACATTTAGGTCTGTGAACGATTTTGAGTTAGTTTTTGTGAAGGGTATAAGTTCTATGTCTAGATTTTTTTAAGTGTTTTTTTTTTACACGTGGATGTCCAGTTGTTATAGCGCCATTCATTGAAAAGACTATCCTTGCCTCATTGTGTTGCCTTTGCTCCTTTGTCAAAGATCAGTTGACTGTGTTTACATGGGTTTCTTTCCAGGCTCTGTATCTGTTGCATTTACTTTTCTATTTTTTCGTCAGTACTACACTTTTTTTTTTTTTCCTCCCTTTTTCCGCCTCTCCCCACTACTCTGGTTCAAGCCGTTGTTTTCTTAGTGTAGTTGTGTAGGACACAGCTCCCTGACCCATGCTGGTATTATGAGCCTTGTGCTCCCTCCTGGCTGAGGCAGTCGGTCACTGGTCAGCCGCTCTCAGAAGCTCTCGCCTGCTGCCGGCCGCTCATGATGGCCACTAGCTGCTCATGGTAGCAAACAGTAGCCCACGGTAGCCCATGGCAGCCAGTGGCAGCACACAGCAACTCACGGCAGCCTTGCTCCGGGGAGAGCCATTGTTCACAATCTTAGCTATAGAGGGCGCAGCTCACTGGCCCATGTGTGAATCGAACTGGCGACGTTGGCGTTAGGAGCACGGCGCTCCAAGCACCTGAGCCACCCAGGCTGGCCCCAGTACCACACTGTCTTGATTACTTGATTACTGTAGCTTTATGGTAAGTCTTGAAGTGGGCTAGTGATAATCTGCTTTTAATAATCTGTTTATTTGGATTGACACATTATAAAGTAGGTTATTGCCATAAAAGGTAGCCAGGTCTTAAAGCCAAAAGAAGTTCTGGTGTGGGTAGTGTGCTTTGGAAATTCTGAGAGCTATTTCTAATTCCACATAGCCAGCTATGTATTATTACGTTGTTTGCTCTAATATATGTAATAGCATTGGCCACTGTAATTTCACCTTGTTTCAGAAACGGGATTCTAAATAACTATAATTTTATTAAATTCGCTGTGTTCTTGGTTTTGAGTGGTTACATCTTTGGCGAGTGGACCTGGTAAGGAGCAGCCACAGACTCAAGTGAATTTAGTATAAAATCCTAACACAGGGAGTCTTAAGTTACAGAACTACTTGTTTAAGTTCGTTTTGTAGTCAAGAAATTGTCCTAAGAAGTGGACCCTTGAAGGCCACAGGGAGTTCAGCAGACTGTCTGGTGGCTGTCTGTCCAAGTTCCTTGGGGCAAAGAAAAGAGACAACGGATCCTTGTTCTTTGACAGCTTGATTGAATGTGTTCAGTCCTGAGTTTTGAATAATTTGTTTAACTAGAGATATTTTGCACAGTGAATACAATTTCTTTGGTATGAAATTTAATCCTTATGGTATCTTTAAGAATAATTTTAACACTTCCCAGATCTCTATATCTACTATCCAGTTCTGGGTAGGTGTCCAAAGGCCATTACTATTTGAGAAGAAAATTCTATTATGCATTTGTGATTTTTTATCCTTAATAACAGCTAGGAAGTGTAGAAAATATATGTGTTTATAAGATGATTGGTTTGAACGTTTCTCTTAAAGTTGCTCCCTGCAAGCTTACAATATTTGACCAATTGTCTCTAATTCTTGTTTCTCATGTATTGATTAATGAGAACAATGTATAAAAGATAATTCACAAACTGAACAATTCGCTCAATGCTAATTAAAAAAAAATGGCTGGACAGGCATACCTCCAAGGGCTTATATGAATTGAATATGAACTTTGAGAACAATTTTGTTCTCAGCCAGTGCTGGTTGTTCTTTAAAGTCTTTTGTGATTGTAAACGTCTTCACTTAAAATTATTTGCTATAAGTTAGATTAATGTGATACTTTTTGCTTTAAAATGTTCTTTTTTTTTTTTTTTAACTAGACCCCAGGCATAAAGGAACTGCTACTCACCTTATGAACCCTAGCAAACCCCCTCCTTTCAGAAATCTATTTATGGAGAGGACTTGAAGCAGGAATGAGTGGGTGTGTTGGTGCCTCCAGTGATGTGATCTCAGCTCTCTGGGCGCTTACAAAGGGTGTGAGCTGTTTATCATCCTTCCACAATCAATCCAATCCAAACCTGGTCAGGTTAACACTTAGAAAGCTTCTGTGGTCAGTCAAGAGTATGAGCCAAAGAATTGATCCAGCAGATGGTTTCTTCACATTTACTATCCCCAAAGTTTTCTCTAGTTCAGTTATAACCTTACCTCTTGTAGTTGCCATGCTTGAAATTGGCTCCTTTGAAAGTGGCAAATTGTATAGGTTGTATTTGTTTTATAATCCAGTTTGGTTTTAAGTAATTCAAATAATTTAGCTAATAAAATAATCTCTATTCACTTTGTGTGTGTGTGTGTGTGAATTGTTTACCTAGATTTGAATAGCAACTGGGCAACACTTCCTGAATAAAAGGGTGGAAAATGTTTATTTCGCAATATGGTGGTCCTAATTTGTTTGCCTTATTTGAAGGTTCAGAACATAAATATAAAATGAGTGACACTAGGTTTCAAAGTAGCAGTTGGCCCATAGTTAAACTGGAATGCTTTCTTAATGTAAGGGGTCATAGGAGTGAATGGAGAGAGGCAAGCACAATATTAACTATTTATTATTAAAATAATACCATGAAAATTCTAGATGCTTCTCATTCTCTGAAAGGAAGCTTGTGAGTGCATTTGAAGGGGCAAAAAAGGAGATCATGCAAAGTTTAGTTTTGAAAACTCAAATGTCCTTTGTTCTTAATCCCTGCTTAGTATTATGGATTTTGGAGAAAACAGTATGTATTTGTATTTTCCATTTCTATTTAACTTGAATTTCTAATCTTTCATATTTGGCCAGCTACTTTCTGAGAACATATTGTACACATGTTCTGATGCTGTTTGAAGGCCCTTTGAGAGACAAGAGTTGATTGAAAGCTTTCAGTTCTACTGAAGTGGGTGGCCAAAGAGCTGGAACTGAACAGCTGCCGTACACCCATTGAACTTTTGTCATTTATAAATTATTTTCCGTGCCATCTGGAGCAAGAATGGTGCCATGGTTTAGAGAAACTCTTTGTGGGGTGCATTCATATCCAGTGCTTATATAATTTGCTTATTACCACATGCAACTAAAGTTTTTAAATCTTTATTTGCTTGGAGGCTTAAGACGTAAATAAATACGAGTGATTTCTTTAAATGTCACATTAAAGACACTACCTCCACCCCAACCAACATTTCCCTCTCCCTCTCTCTCTTCCAGTGACTACATCCTGCCAGCTTTCAGCTCCAGTGGAAAATACATTAATCCCAGAGTCTCCATGAGGTTTCCTGTTTGATGACATAATCAGAAAATCCTCCTCACATTGCCCTTGGGGTTGCTGCCTGGATGCTATGTTGTCTTGGTGGGCGTCACTCAGCCATCAAAGAAATCAGCACAGGCCATAAACTCAGAGCCTGAAATGCGTTTATATCATGTTAAAAGAAATAAAGCTGTGGGCTTGTCTGCAGCACTAGTAGAGAATTTCATTAATCTGCAGGTTCTTGCTGGCATTGAATGCACTGGCTGGTGACTTCCAAGCATATGGCATGAGCTGGTGCAGTGCCACCAACAGGAGGTATTTGAACTGCTCCAGTGTAAGCTGTGAGACGACATCTCTTGGAAAAATGCCACAAACGCTTGACTACTAGACTTTGGTAGTGCCGGTTTAAGTTAGTTCCACCATCCTCCCCACCGAGACTGTTTACCGAGTAGGTTTTACCTTCTTCGTGGCTGATCACAGGAAGCTGGGACAGAGAAAACTACTGGGAAGAGTCAGAAATAGAAGATGGGGATACATTCTAAAATGAAAAAGCAAGATGGCATCTGACATGTAAAGTGGTTTGCTCTGACGTTAAAAGTTCTGAAGTTAAGATATTGTAAGGCAGAAACTTCAGGAGCTGAATTAGTTGGATGCAGAGAAACTGCGATATAAAAGTTGAACCAAGAATATGATGATATTTAGATGCCAAAGGGCATGGACAGCTTTACAAGTTTAGAAGTTATTGGCATAGGCAATTGAACATATGCTCAACTATGGATTTTTCCTTCGTGATTTGGAGAATTTTTCATGTTTTTTGTTGTTGTTTTGGTAGGCTGCCATAACCCTCCATTTGGTTGACTTGGATCTGGTGTCTCCTGCCTTGGATCTTGGAAGTCTATGCTTGATTAGCATTTGATCAGGATGAGAAGTAGGAGCAGGCCCCCTGGCAGGACTTACATGTACTAGATGCAAACTGCCTTCCTGATTTTTCCTCCGGTTGTTGTACCAAACTCTTCTGTCTAGTTCAGGGCGTACTGGTAGGAGAAAGAGAAAAGACATTACTTGTTAGAGTTTCAATGGAGGGGAGGGAAAGAGTAAAGAGAGGGCTTTAGCCTTAGCCCCAGTGAGTTGAAAGCCTGGGAAGATGCCATCATTTATACCTCTTGGTATCAGAGATGTCGTTAGGTTTTCCATATTACATTCTAAGCAACAATATACCTTCCACAGGTGCTACCCATTTGGTTGGGGAGTCTGGACTATATAAGACTAGGATGAAAAAAATTACATTTCTTTATGGCTCTTGTGAATGTTTTTGAATTTTATAAATCACTACTGGATGAACTATAAAATTTATAATTCTGGATTTCAGGTTCTGTGATTTGTTTTCTTACATAATGCTATAGTGGTTACATGCCCAAACTGTGAGCATGTAGTTCATTTAAACGTCGTATGCCTTATGCTAGAATAATGGTACCCCCAGGGTGGGAAAGGATCTTAAATATCACAGCTGATGGATGAATCGCTTTTTATATTGATGATATTTTTTTCCAAATGTCATCTGACTTGAGGATAGCTGATGACAGAGTCCACTTCTTTCCTGAGTCCATTCAGTCTTTGGGTACCTCACATACTTGTATTGGTCAAAAAGTCTAATTGAGTTTTCATATATGTTGACTTTACCCACTTAGTTAAACTGAAACTATAATTCCCAGAATCCCTTTCTCACACAACCCTCTTGTGTGGTTCTTGGTTAAACTTGGGCACAAGAGGAATGTGTGCAGGTTTTAGAGATAGAAGAGGAAGAGCAGCCAGTTTTCATGCTCTGGAGATCAGTGTAGGGACCCAGGCACTGTGACGCTCACATGTGGTGTCATTCATCTCTGGCCCCCAGTACTGGTGTGGAGCTCCCCTTCTCCACCTCCTGTGTCATCTCTGTTGGGTTTTTCAGGTTCTGGACAAAGTGTGCAGCTCTGCGGTAAAGGCATTACCTTTTCCTGCAGGTCCACCTTATTATCCACTTTGGAGTTGGTCAGAGACTGGGTCTCAGTTTTTCCTTATTCGCCCTCATTTCATATCTAGCTCCTCTTCTCAATTGCCTGCCTGCTTGAAGTGTAGCAATTCCTCACCAAACAATAGACACAACTCCTATAGTTGCATAAGATTAACTTCTTTTAATAAATCCCTTTTTATATCACCCACAGTGATGTATGCCACTTTCTGGTCAAACTCTAATAAATTATTGAATTGTTCTATTTATCCCCTCTCATGACACATACAGTGTAACATATGACATACATTTGAAGATGGCTGTGGTCTCCTTCCTAGCTATAGTTGCTGTCTTTCTAGTTTAACACCTATAATTCCTTCTAGTCGTCTTGATATGACATGATTTCCCCCTCTGTCATCATTGTGATAAATGTTTTCTAGTTATTCTCTATCCCTTTTGAAACCTACCCAAAACGTTTAATGCTATTGCCCAGGTAGGTTGTGACCAGCAGAGAGAACAGGTGACTGATCCTTTTTACTATAGATATACAATGCAGCTTGGTTGGATTTGCAAATTTGCCATCACACAAATCTCACTGAGCTGAATGTTTCAGAACATCCACGTGACAAAATGGTACCCCCCCTGGATACACTGGGAGTCTCTTCATGTCGTTTCTCAGAAATTTCCCCTCACTTCCGCTTGTCAAGATTTGTGTGGATCTTGCCTCTGTAGTTGTTTCCTGTCCAGGTTTTGATCAAAATGTGGAGTCAAAAGGCTTGAGGTTACACCTCAGCTGCTATTTTCTAGCTTTGTTATTTGAAATGAGTAATTTAACCACAATATCTCAGTTTTCTCATTTGTAAAATGGAAAATAAAATGTTTTACCTCCCTCATTGAACAATTGTGAAGGTAAAGAGTAACAGTGCATGTAGAGGTATTGGGGCAAAGAGTAATGCACCATACAAATATTAGTTTTTATTTATCAATCTTAAAAGGAGATAAATATTCCTTCTAGGTTATTGGTAAAAAAAAAAATGGTGAAGCAACAGGACCAAGGACAAAACCGTATCTCTAGGGACCGTCCATAGAATGACAGTGATTGGATGTTGATGCCATTTTGGTTCAAATGTTTATTAGTCTAACAAAGTACCCTACTGTTCAGTCCATATTTTTACATCTTGTCCTTGAAGTTGTCATGAGTGCCTTTGTTAGGTTTCTTACTCAAGTTCAGATATATTTTGTCCACCATATATCCCTGATCCCAGGCTACTAGCCTTGACAGAGAAGGAAATGAGGGATGTCTTGTCCCTATTGAATCCACACTGTGTGCCAGGATGGTCACTTTCTTTTCTGAGTTGTCATAAACCATTCTTTGAACAACTTGCCAAGAATCTTCTCCAGGATTACCAATAAGTGCCCTGTTGGTATGTAGTATTGGGATTCTCTCTTTTTGTTTTTCTTCCCTGTCTTTTTGCAACTAGAACCTTTATTTTCTTCCTCTTCAGTCTTCTGGTACCAATTCTGTTTCTCCATCAGTATTCATGAAAGGGAAATTCAAAAGCAATTAACTTTTTGTTTGAGTCCAGATTGTACTCATATTGCTTTTGTGATGGCTCACCTCATTTTTGCCAGTGCAATGGTAAATCCTAAGCATCAGTAAGCTGTGTTTACTATTGTGAGTTCAGAATAGTTAAAATCCATGTAATTTGCAGACCTTAGAAATGTATGCCTAAATATTGTAAATGTATTTTAAAGTCTAGTGTCGTTTTCAGTTCCCGTCTGCAAGCAAAACCAACAACATAAAAAGCCAATATATCATTAAAGACATTATAATAACACAATATTATTGTTAAAAAAAAAAAAAAAGCTGGATTCTTTTTTTAAGTGAAGAAGAGCCTGAGAAAAGCCCATTAAATTAAGTTTTTACTTGGCCCTGTTAGTTTAATATGGACGTGAACAGATGATAAAATGATTTGCACTGAAGATTTTATTTAAAGCAACAATACTAATAAAACTGGCTGTTTAGCAACTATTATATTCTATGCTATGTATCTGACGTTTTCCATTTGTTACCTCATTTAATACAATTACTCTGCAAAGTAGGGGTTTCCAAATTTTGGAAATGAGAAAACAGATTCAGACAACTAGTAAAATGCTTAGTAAGTGCCAATCTGGAATTTGGATCATCTCATTACAGAGTTGCAGGTTTTGTCATTACACCACAAGGTAACTCTAAATGACGGTTTCCATTTGACTTTTAAATTTTTATTTATTTAGTATTATGATAACCATGCTGAGTGACCTTTAACTTGAGTCATGTCAGTGGGACTTGCTTTAATAAAGCTGTTACCTTAATAAGTTGAGTGATTGTTGAGTTGTACTGCTGTATACATTTTAGATTAAAGAAATTTACCAATGAAAAAGCTGCTTTTTTCTTTTGCTGGTCATAAGTGGAGATTTTGCTTTATTTATTACAAATCAATTAATGGTCCTTTCCTCTAACACCCCATCAATCAATGCATAGAAGTTTCCATTGATAAGGAAACCTCACGGAGAGAAATCAATTGTCCTTTGTCATTTTGACAGGAATTAGCCATAAAGGTGGATTAATCCAGAATGCAATAGGGAAATACCTGCAGGCGAAGGCCAAAACCTAATTTTGTAAAATCAAAAGTGTCATAAGAACACTTCACGATCGATGATAACAAAAGGCTTTGCTCCTTGTTCAGACTAAGGATTAATTTGCCTCCCTGTCATAAGAGTTGAAACTACTTTTGTTTTTTTCATTTCACCACTCCAGTCCCATTGCCAGATGCTGTAGAAAGGCTCAAGATAGTGGATGCTCTGTTTCCCAAGGCTTGGTTGGAATTTAAACCATTTTAATAGGAAACTATATAAGAAAATCTAGTGTAATGTCTGAAAAATGTACAGTTGCAGATCTGCACGAGGCTGTTTTCTGGCTCTGCTGCGAGGTTTCTGTAAGACTGGTGCAGCAGAATCTTTGGAAAGGAGAATTTTCATTAACACAGGCTCACCAGAGGAATGTTTGAACCTGTATGAGCATAGTTAAAGCAACAGCTCTATGCATCCAGTATTACTAATAGCATGTTGGAATGCAGCAACCGCAGAAGCTGCATCAGTGGAGTCTTATTTTAAAAGGTAATTGTAAACATGTTGAGTAGTGACCATGATTATGAAAGTAGGCTGTTTCCCTAGCACTTACGGAAATTCATTTTTGAAGAAGTTTAAAGATTAGACATTGAAAATCCTCTCTACTTAGCTGTGAAATATAAAGTATTCAGGAATCATTTGTGCTTCTTCTAGTTCATGTTTATCCCCAGGCTGAAACATTTTAAACCATTTTTGGCCCTTTCCTTCGAGGATATTGCCTAGCATTTTGATTTTTTTTTTTTTTTTTTTTAACATATAGGTCAAGTTCTTGACTAGAAACTCATCTAAATAAGGTTTACTTCTGAATCCCTGTGTTTAAATAGCATTGGGGAAACTGTACTTAACTAAATGGTTTTCCCTACAGTAAGATAGTAAGCATTGAGTGTGTGTGTGTGTGTGTGTGTGTGTGTGTTTTCACTAAAAAGGTTTTTTTTCAATATTTTAACGTTACCATCATTTTTAGAAATATAAAAGTCTAATAGCTTTGTATGCTTGTTTCTCCTTAAATATATTTATATTTCAGTTGTATATAACCTTTATATACAAACCTTGATATTGGACAATGCTTTTTTCTGGATATTCCTTAAAGAAATCTCAAATACCAGTCTACTTCAATTTGCCTAGATAAGCTTTTAGATAATTTCTTGATCTCTTAATGTAACTCAGTACATGACTCCTAGTGGTAGAGTTAAGTGATTAGTATTTGGATTAGAAATTGTATAATTTGTTTATAAATGGTATAACCCTAAGATATGATTATAGTATTTCCAGCCTCTTTCAGTCAACACTTTGGTTAAAAAAGAATTCTCGTGTCCCTAGAAATAAATACTCTCTCCATTTTCCACAAATAACAGTCAAACTTTCACCTAATTAAATAAAATTTCTTTTTAGCTTTTACTTCCATAGCAATCCTATAAGTGACTAATTTTTCTAATCAAAGCAGTATGTTAAATTATGCTGTTGTTAACATTGTTTTAATTCCATTTGTGAGATCATGTGCTGAGCCATCAAACAAGTCTCTAAAAGGGGTTGAAATCATACAAAATATGTTCTTTGACAACAGCAAAATTAAATTAGCAGTTAACAACAAAAAAGCCATCTAGAAAATTCCTCGGCATTTGTAGTAAATTGAACAACATACTTCAAATAACTCATATGTCAAAGAAGAGTATATTTTGAGATGATAATAATGCATATCCAATGTATCAAAGTTTGTGGGAGATGCAGCTAATGCACTGCTTAGGGGGAAATTTATTGCTTTAAATGGTTCTGTTTGAGAAAAAAGTAAAAATTAAAAAACGTACTAGTTGATAAAACTATTACAAAATCTGAAACAAAAACCAAAAGAGTGATTACCCCTGAGGGAAGAGGATTGCAATCTGGGAGGGACCCACAGAGGGGCTGTATATGTTCAATTTCTGTAACTGATGTGGATTATGGGTATCTATTATGGGTTGAATTGTATGACCCCAAAACTCATATGTTGAAATCCCAAATCTTAGTACCTCATAATATAATGGTATTTGAAAATAAGATCTTTAAAGAGATGATTGAGTTAAAATGAGGCCTTTAGAGTGGGTTCTGATACAATCTGGTATCCTTACAAGAAGAGGAAATTTGGACATAGAGAAGAGATAGCAGGGAGGGAACACTATGTGAAAGAGATAGCAAGAGGGTGGCCCTCTACAAGTAAGTCAAGGAGAGAAGCCTCAGAAGAAACCAACCCTGCCGGCACCTCGATCTTGGACTTCCAGCCTCCAGAACCGTGAGAAAATAAATTTCTGTTGTTTACAATGTCTAGTTTGTGGTGCTTTGTTATGGCAGCCCTAGCCACCTCATACAGTGTGTCCATTTTTTTAAAAAAAAAATCTTTATTACATATGTTTTAAATATTTTTGTATATTCAGTAATTTGTAAGTCAATTATAAATGAATAAATGGATGTCATATTGAACCAAAAAATTGCCCTTCTGTGTCAGAGCATGCTAATGACATTTTCAGGACCCCAGTTTTAATGTGTAAACTTATGGGAGTAGCTGTGTGTAAATATTTAAAACTTGACAGCACTGTAGCTTGTGGTAATTTTACATACCTCAGAGTTGTGAGGCTAAGTGAGAAAAATCTAGGTTAAGTCCTTAGAACACATGCTGGTACAACACACAGTAGCAGTATTAGTGCTGCTGCCATTTCTTGTGATTATTTCATTGCAGTTTAGTTTTCTTGAAAGGTATAGTCTCCAAAATGAGTCTCCTACAGTAGACCTTGGGAAAAGGGTAGTGAGTTAAATTGGTTGAGAATACAGCTGTTTCCTACTGGCATGAGGTTAAAACATTTTGGAGTGAGAGGGATGGTGAGTGTCCTTTTGGGGACATATTGTTCTGCCTGGAGCTCCAACATGGTTCTCCATCTCTAGCAACAGATAATGAGAGAGAAATTTCTCCTTCCAGGGCTACTTCTGCCTTTAGGACCGCATTCATACTTTTTCCAGAGGAAGTTAAAAGGAAGGGAAGGGTGGGGCGCGGGTGCTGTTGAGTTACTTAGACCTGAGTTTGTGGACCTGAGTGGCATATGGGATGACATGTGTGTCCATCCTTAACATGAGGCATATATTAATTGGTATTTGTTTTGGGAATGATATTAATAGTCAAAATGCTGTTGATCGAGGGATGAAAGGAAGTGTATGTGGAGTGTGCTGTTATTAGAGATCAATGAGAATTCAGCGATTTCTCCCTAAAACATTCTTTTTGTAAACAAACCTCTTTCTCTTCCTTTCCCTTCCCCTCCCTCCCTCTCTCCATTTCTCCTCCCCATCATGCCTGGAATTCTAGTATTAAAGATGCTGTGGTCTCTTCCAAGGATTTATTTTTGTATGATGACCATCCTGGAAAGTAAGACCTCGCTCCACGAGATTGATTCATCATATTGCTTTCCCATATGGCAGCTGGACTGAGAGTAAGGATGGAGGACTGGATCTTGAGAGGTGTCCATCAGTTGGGCTCAGGAGTCCTCTGTCCAGAGCATGTGCTCTCAGGGACCTCGCTTCTCTACCATAGCATCTAAACTTTGATAACAATAATAAACTGATGTAAACACATCCTGGATCATCTGAATGGTAATATTATAACAAGGTCTTCCCATGAAACATCAGTACTGGTGTTCACCTCTGTGCCTGCCGCTAATTGTAGTTTTTGTTTCTGGCTTATGATTGATTTGCGAATGGTGAGTTTCTACCAAGTTTAGGCTGGATGACATCTTTTCCTGATGTAGGTTATAGAAAAAGTGGTAGGAGAATTGAACCATCCTGCTGCCCAGAGTAATGCAGGCACTTAGCTCCAGAGACTCTTGGCTCCAGCATGAGTGCTATAGTAAGGCTCCAAGGGACAAATTTGTTGTAGCAAAATCTCATCTATCACATTCAATTAATGTTGTTAAATTAAATTGTGTTGGTTTTATAGCTTTTCGTAAAATGTTGTTATACATTTATTTTGGCCTTATAGTTGTATAGGACTTAAAGCTTAAGGAGTTTATTCCTAGTTGCATATTGTGTATATTTTTTAAAGATCTAATAAAATAATTTAGGTTAATACTGGGAGGGTGACTAAAATTTTGTAGATTTTTCAAGTTAAAGAAATGCTGGTCTGGTGTGTCGCAGAGAATGTTAGGACAGAGTGAGTGTTGTGATGAGGGATACTGGAAGAGGCATGGGAACGGATGAGAGATTTAATAGTTGGAGATGAAGAGGCTTTGGTAGGCACTTTTTAGGTATCCTGGGTGAATAAAGGGAACCTAGAAAAAGATTTCAGTAGGTAGCTTCTCCCCAAAACATGCTCAAGTTCTGGATGAGGTATAATATTAAGTAATGGATGAACTATCTCAAAACATCTGACATCTCTCTCCTGGATTATTTCAAAAACAAATGCATTTCTAAAGCCATTCATTATGAAAATTGAGGTCAATGATCTCTATAAAGAAAGGTAAAGTGGTGTCAGACCCTTTCCATTTAGCTACTGGCAGGTCTACAGGCCAAATGTGGGGTCTTACACTTGCGCAGTGAGAAAATGGAATCAGCAACAGACAGGAAGGCAGAGGGGCAAACGGATAGTGTGACCCGGGCCTCCTTGTGCTAATTCTGAATTCCTGTGTATAAACTGCTGTTGAGATAAAACTATTTTATTTTTGTATCCTTTTTAGTACTTCATTTACTAATCTCACTTTTAGTTGGATTTAGAAATGAACCAGGTTTATATTGAATTCTGAGAAAGGGAGTTGTGTCCCTCAGCTTCTTCTGTGGTTGACACACAATTGTAGGAAAGGAACTTGACCTAAATGACCTATACTCACTTTTAATTTAATAGAAGTATAACCCTAAGTCTAAATAAAAATGACAATTCTTTTAAAAATAAACATAGATTGGAAAGTTAACATCTTGCTGATTAACTTTATGAAATATTACCACATAGAAATAACAAGGACAGCAGGAAGTAAAGCATGGGAGTTTAAGATTTCTGGGCCTTTTGGCATGTTAGTACACTAGGGAAACATGTATCCTGCAAAACACAGGCATTTTTATAATACGAAGAATGTACTGTAATTAGACCAAAATAAAATTTCAGAATCTCTAAATAAAGAATAGAATTGTCACTAGATTTCATCAGAGAAGATGTAAAATTACTTAAGGTTCTGTATATGTGTATAAGTATTTATATTTCATCACATATATCACATATATTACATATATAATAAGAAACATGTTTTAAACACAGTATCACATGCACAGTGAGAAACTTTCCTATATATACTGTAATGCAAAACTTTTTATTTTGTGTGTTTACCATTTAATCCATTTTGTTCCTATACTCTATGGTGGGGAGAACTACAGTGAATGGAAATTCAGTCTTATGGAGAGTGTTGACTTCAGCGAGCTGATTTGAAGCTGGATTTAGTTTGCAGCGCACACTCATCACTTCCCCTTTATAACAGCATCAAACACCAAAATGCAGTCCTTCTCAAAGAAAAAGAGTAGGGCTGGGGAGGAGGGAAATGAGATTTGCCTTTTAGAAATTAACAGTACTGAAAATGTGTATGTGAAATTACAACAAAATTGTCATCTAATAAAAAGGTAAAAATAAAAGATACCTTAGAAGACACGAAACAAGTATGAGATCAAAGATTAAAAAAAGAAAGTGATGTTGACTTTGTGGTGTAGTAAAAGATTAGAAAACAGACAGAAAGTATGAACAAATAATAACTGGAAACGTTACAAAGTAGGTTTGGCTTTCAGATCTTCCCTTAAATGACACCTATTAAGGCTTTGTTAAACTAATTTACATTTATTTGATAATGAAAGAACTTTTGAATGTGATATTTTAAG
The DNA here is from genome assembly GCF_036562045.2 of Rhinolophus sinicus. Classification (NCBI taxonomy): domain Eukaryota; kingdom Metazoa; phylum Chordata; class Mammalia; order Chiroptera; family Rhinolophidae; genus Rhinolophus; species Rhinolophus sinicus. The sequence continues at coordinate 58,149,643 of NC_133756.1, read as the reverse complement.
AGTTTTTCAGCTTTAGTAAGATAAAAATGTGTGCTCTCCCTTTTTCCCCATAAAGCATTCATTAATGTGTTAAATGAAATAAATGAACAATTAAAATCTGGGTTTTCCTTTTGTAACATTTTCCTTTAAGGAAAGAGAGAAAACCTTTGGTGCCTTTCATGTTCAAAGGGATTCTACATAGAATGACCTTTTCATATTGTATGATGCTTAAACCATGTGCTGATAAAAACATATGTGCAAACGAATGACAGTGTAACTCCCACATATAACTTCCACAGACATGCCAATATCAGAATTGTAATTTAGATTGCTTAATGGATCTCCCAAGTGATGCTTGTTTATCTAAAGTTATAATTTTTACCTCCCCTGCAGGAGGTAGGGAGGACTTAGGGACTGCAGATATTTCTTATTAAACTCCCACAGCAATAAGTAATCCATGTTACAGCATAGAGTTGCGTTGAAGGGTGCATGGTGGAGGTTTTACGTATGCTAATTTCATATTGGCAGTCACAGCATTTAGGACAAGTCTTTTACTTAGATCACTGGGATGTAATAGCGTTAACATGTGTCCTGTACTTTCTGTACTAGTGAGTGATGTTGAAAGAGCATCATGAGTGTTATCTCCATTGAAACTTCACAACAGTGGAGTTGATATTATTTTATCCCCACTGCTCAGAGGAGGATAGAGAAGTGAACTAAGTGAAGCTCAGAGAAGAAATTTGCCCCCAGCCACCTAGTATCCGGGAGCTAGGTAGGATATGAACTTACCTAGATCACTTGCTGGAGGGCTTTTAATCAGTCCTCTTGATTAATGATTCCCAAGGACAGGCTTGGATACTAGTAACACAAGTAGGAGGTGAGTCCCAAACAAGTGCCATTTAATTTTGGGTGGCCTATTTAGGGGAAAGGAAGATGACATTATATGGAAGAGTCTCATAGGAGGTGGGGTTGTATCTCAAGTGGAAGGATTAAACTGAATGAGAAGAGTGAAGATTCTAGCAGGAGAAATGCTTTGAATAAAGTAGTGAAGCAAATGTCTGTTCAGGACATGGACAGGAGATGAACTTTACTGGAGGGGAGACTTTCTGTGGGGGAAACTGGGATGTGAGATCGGCATTGCTCATCAGAGTTGTGAATGTATGTTGTTGATGATTAAGGGTAATTTGGGGTCAGATTCTTAAGTCTTGAATGCTTAGCTAAGGAGTTTAGAGCAGTGTTTCCCAAGCTGTATTCTGTGCAGTCCTGGTACCCCGTGAGGTATCTTGTGAAAATGAATTCCATGGTCAAAAAAAAAATGTCGGAAACCTTTTGCAAAGTTTCTACAGACTTCTCAGTCTTGAATTTACTAATTTATACTGTGTATTCCTGAGAAGAAAGAATCTGAGCATAGGATTTTTGTTTTTCAGAATACCCAAGAACAGCTACCCTGCATGCTAGTTCTCTGTTGTATGCTGTTTGGGAAACACTGGCTCAGACTGTTCTGTGTAGGATGAGGCATTAAGAAACAGTTCTGATGAAATATATGGTGATGGAAGGAGAACGGACTCTGGGTGGTGAACACACAGTGTGATATATAGATGATGTACTACAGAATTGTACACCTGAAATCTATGTAACTTTACTAACCATTGTTACCCCAATAAACTTTAATTTAAAAAAAAAAAAGAAAAACAGTTCCAAAGTGGGCACTAATGAGAATATGTGACGTATGCAAAGTTTTATACTGCTTAAGTCTGCCTGAAGTTTTATTATTCTCTTAGGCATAGATCTCAACAGCTGATTTTTAAAATACAGAGAAGTCCTAAACTTTCATGGAATCCCAAAGTAACTTATAATAAGTACTAACTTTGACGTGTTTTTTCAAACAAATTTAAATGCTGAGCTTTCGGCTTCTGATGTTCTTGTTATTGACACTGAGTTTTCAAGAATTTTTCCTTGTTGATCTCATTTATCTAATGACATCAGTCCTACATTGGGCGTTAGGTACTGTAAGAGGTATGTGGCCAGGGAGAAGCATGACCACCATTTCCTGTAGCATTCTCCACACCACCATGGTGTTGAAGAAAGGATTCACTAGGACCTCATGTAATAGATAAGGACGTGGTGGGACTGAGGTAGTTTCCAGTCTCTCTGGCAGCTGTTGATAAAGCTTTAAATGCTGTTGCTAGCACCCTGCTCTTAAAACTCCATTCTGACAGTTTGGTCTGGTAGAACCATGCAACATACCTGGTACTTGTGATCTACGTTTTCAACTCCAGATTATCACAGGATTACGGGAGATCGAATCCAAAAATTGTTGCCTCCTTTACCCATATTTGGTACAGAACCCTATGGACAAGTGACTTTCTTTAGTAAATACTCGGTTGCATTCTTCTCTGCCTTTTAATAGCTATTTTAAGGATCATTGTCTTCTTTAAGCTTTGAAATAAGGTAGCAAATACATATGTCTTAGTTAAATTAGCGAAACGAGAACATTTGATCCAGAGAAATGTTAGCAGGATCAAAAATACTATTAACTAGTTAGTTGTAAAGGCCTTCAGTTAATATCTCTTCTTCCCAAATACAGGTTGAAACATTAATTTTTAATGGAAATTGTCATGCTTACCAAGGATCATGTAGCAGATGCTTGTATAATTCTTCTAAATGCAGATTTAGACTGTAATCAGGGAAGATGACTGAAAATTAGGAGGGTAAAGTGCAGAATAAATCCTGAAGTTTTCTTAAAAGCAATATTGTATTTAGTCCAAATTCTACTCTAAAAAATATAAATGGAAATCTTTTAGGAGAAGGGCTTTTTTTTTTAAGATGTCCAGGGGTAAATATTTCCAACTTGTCTTTTTGTATTACTCATTCCATTTTTTTCTTTTTTTGATCACCCTGAGTGGTCAAAAGTTTCTCTACATTCAACAGCAATCTTTTTTATTTAAACTATTCTTAGAAAGTATGTGTGTGTGTGTGTGTGTGTGTGTGCGCGTGTGTGTGTTGCTGTTTTCTTTTGGTTTGTTTGTATCTGGTACTCGTGGAGATTTTTGAAATATTCAAGAAACACTTATGTCATAGACAGTGTTTACTGTCTTTCAACAATAGCTTACTTTTTTGTTGTAGTTAATAGGACATGCGGTATTAGAGCATGTATTTGAGAAACAGGACAGACAGCATCGAGGTAGAATGTGAGGCACTGGAATCCTTATGCTTCAATTCAAGTCCTGGCTCCACTTTATACTAAAGATGTAACTTTTGGCAACTCAGCATCTCTGGGCCTTGGTTTCTCCTTATGTAAAATGGGATTGGTGATAATAGTACCTATCCCATGTCTTTTGTAGCTATTTAAGAGCTTAGGACAGTACCAGATACATAATAAGTATTAAATAAATGTTAGCCATTGTTACTAAACAAATTAGTAAAAAATGTTAGGCATTGCTTTTAGATTTTATTGTTTCAAAAAAATGGTTTCTTATTTTTGGTGGGTTACAGCAGGAGGGGGAAGAAATGAGGCAGGAGGGCAGTGTAATTTTTGTGTGTTTATTTGTTTTTAATATGATCACTGGGACATCTTTAACTGGAAGATCGGACTTGATTGTTATGTTTTTATTTTTACGCAGTAGCCATATCATTTCCCCCCCAAATTAATGGCAAGCTTCAGCACTCTCTGTCTATAGGCGTGTGGAAATGACTTCTATTATAGCTTTGTGTTCTCTACCAGAAGCTTGACAACAAACTGAGAAAACATTTGGCTTACCTTCCTAGTTTCAGAAACCTTCTGTGGCTCTTTGACACTAATGTTCACAATGTTTATGGTCCTAAAAAACCATAAACAAGTATATCAATGGCTGTTATTGCGGTTGTCATTGGTGAAGGAGAGGGGGCACAGAAACACCAGACTCTATATAGTTGTTGGTGACATTGGTTGCTTTTTTGGTCACAGCGTTAAGTGATTAAAAATCAGGTTATTAGTTAACCATAATTTATTTACATAGTTAAATTCCACAGAACTTTCTTTAATGCCATTACTGACCATGAAATTGACAGTTTGATATTTTAGGATGACTTTTGCTTATTAGATGTTGTCTGAAATATTTTGAGAAATATGCTTCTGGTATAAGTCCAATCTCATCTCTGAAGTATTTCCAAGTTCTTTGGTTTAGAAGTTTTCCTGATAGTTTGCCACTAGAAGCTGTGATGTGTGTTTGAGAAATTCCAAAGCCTTTTCAGCCCATAGCCCCTAAATTCTTTCTCTAAATGGTTTCTCAAAGCCTGTATTACTACTTCAACTTCCTCCCAGAGTGATGACTTCTAACCCTGTACCTTCAGTATGCAGCACTCACATTTGCTCTCACCCCTCCAGGTGGTATTTCATCTAGGTTATACCATCTGCACCTCAAATTCAGTGTCTTCAAAACAGAATTATTTTTCCAGCTGTGTCCACTTTCTTCCTTCCCAATGTTTTGTTAGTGACATCCTTATTCTTCTGGTTACTGAGGTGTAATGCCAGGCAACTTTTAACTTTTCCCTATGCCTTATTCTCTTTATCCACACAGTCCCCGAAACCTTTGAATTCTTCATTAGTACCCTTTTTACCCAACCATCTCTCTCTCATCTTTTTCCTTGCTTCCTACCTGGTCAGGAACACATGGCCCCACATCCAGATTATTGTAACAGCCTCCTAACAAGCCTCTAAGACAAAGGTATTCTGTCCTCTTCTGTGTAGCTTTCTGATTAAAGCCCGTGGTTTATGTTTCACTCCTGATAGAATGCTTAGAGTGGTTCTCAGAAAAGCCCGGACTCTTCAATCAGCTCATCTTCACTTGGCCCTGCCATCATTTGCCCTCAACATCTTCCGTTCTGAGCAACACTTTCTTTTTTATGCTTAGTGTCATAACTTCCATCACACCACACTGCTTTTTAACTTTTTTTTGTTCTAGTCCTTTGGAATCTCCTTCTCCCGTGTTTCCACTCAGCTGTCTTTCATCCATTCCTCTTGCGCTTCAGCTCATGTCTTCCCATTTCCCATCATCTGTACCCCTCCACTTAGACTCATGACCCGACCCTTATTCTCTTTTTCTCTCATTTCTTGCCTTCTATGGATGCTTAACTGTTACCTATCCATTTTATATATTTCTATTTTTATATTTCCATGTTTTATAATTTCCACTCAGTTTTTAATTTCCTAAGGGCAGGTATTATGGATTACGTGTATATTTCCCCTCAGAATGATTTATATAGTAGGCACTTAATAAAAAAATGTGGAGTGAATTCCATGGTTAAAATTTGGGGGCGTCAGAATATGCACGGTTGTGCTTGGGATCAGATGAGATGTTATGAGACAGCATTCGTATAAGTACTGTGCAAATGTAAGGTGGTGTGAGTAATTTGGGGCATGTTTTGGGCTTTGTTGATAGTGTCCTCTATTCTGGAATAGCAACACTATGCCTGGACTTCTCATTACCTTTAAAGTTTAAACCCAGACACTGAGATGTGTTTCCATAATAGGTCTTACAAATAAGAGCTGATTTTCTCAGATGTTGTTTATTTACATCTGTCCAGGTCTTTTATTTATTTACTATGGATATTTGTTAGTCTTTTTCTGTCTAAAAGCTTATTAATAGAGGTGCTATTTTACTGTCACCTCTGCACTGCTGTGGTCTCCATTATGGGGCTAAAGAACCTTATTTATCTTTACACACAATTAGTTGAGGGCAGGGATTATATCCTAGTCCTTTGCATTATCCCTTACCGCCGTCCCATATTGTCATCCCTCTCAGACTAGCTAATCTGGAATTTCAGATGCACCCCCTCTCAGCCATTTCCACATTTCAACTCGGACCAGCCATGATAAATCACAGGCTAGAAGGGGAGCTGCTTGCATTCTGCAACAGCACTGTACACCTGAGCATTTGGTTGGAAAGGAATACAGAATCTACAGCTCTAGGGCACGCATGAGTCTTTTGCATCTGAGTAACATACATTTTTTTGCCCCAGATGCATCTGTCTACATTAATTTTTTTCTTCATCTTTTTTTCCTAGGTGTTCATATTAGTGATTATGTTTTTTCCACCCCCTCTCTTTGTAGGATCTGTATTTACTGCTCCGGCAAAGTCTAACTTGATTTCAAAAGTGTGTCTTCTTTTCCATCATCAGGTCACCCTGGTGTTCTCCCTGAATATCCTGCTCAGCCGCCCCTGATCCATGGAAAGCTGTTCTCTGTTGTCCACCCCCCAGACGCCCTCAAAACTAACAGACAGAAAAGGGAAATGGCTAATGGTAAGAATTTTTTCCCCCTCTTCTTAGAAAATTTCTAATACGTTTACTTTTAAGTGCTGCCAATGCAAGGTTTTTCTTATGTGTGGGTGGTATGAGTATAGTTCAAAAATGTTGTTTTTAGGATATTAAAAGTTTAGGAACTTGTTTTGGATCCTTTTCATAGTGATGGTTCAGGAAGAAGAAGATGAAAGAGCACATTACAGATAACTTTTTCAAACATTTAAACATTTTTGACATTCTAAGTTTCAGATCTGAGAGTTCCATTGACTTCTGGCTGTCACCTCTGGCATGACCCACCAATAACTTAAACTCAGTATATCCAGAGACAAACTGTTTGTTCTACTGTAACCTTTTCTTTTGAGTTTTGTACTTCAAAAATTGGTGTTGTCATTCACCTGCTGCCCCCATGCTCTACCAACCACTCATTCCGTATTTAAGTAACGTGCCATGTACTCCAAATATTTTTCTAATCAGTCACCATTTTTCCATTCTTATATCTTCTATCTTCTATCATCTCCAGGCTTGCCTGGTTCAGTCACCTTCTTACTAGGCCATATAGTCTACTGTGGATAACTCTACCCTGCTCCCACTCCCCTAAAATAGATCTCATTGAGTTATTTCCCTTATGGACTAAAGAGCACATTGAAAGCTTTTCTACATTTCCTGTCCCATCTGTATCATTTCCATAATCTTTCCACACCTGGATCGACTGATGTCTTTGATCTGATAGTCTAGTCCTGGTCCAGTTCCTGAGTCAGTTCTGGTTGAGCCAGGGTGAATGTAAGTGTTTTTGATCCCCCACTTACCGCTTTCCGTATCCAATGGGCACTTAAAATTAAGCAATTATCTTAGACCAGAAATTTGGTGGCACGGTGATGTCCTCTGAGTTGCTATATTTCTCCTATTGTCCCAACTAGTATTCAGAGTCAGTTCCCCTTCCTCATGTGTCATCATTTGGTGGCAGTGATTTGCAGTTCTTCCATCCATCTTGTTTTGACCTAGTCTGGGCTTTTGTTAGGGTCCCATAGCCTAAAGTTGGCCAGTTACTCAAGTCAATAATCGAGCCTTTCTTTAAAGCTTCAGCTTGCACTTCAACTTCTTGATAGTTGAGGTGCCTTCCATCTCAATTATTCTTATCAGGACTGCTGATTATGATACCCAGCAACACCTAGGGGATGGTTCTTTGCTCACTGTGTATGTTAGTTTCCTGTGACTACTGTAACAAATGACCACAAACTGGGTGGCTTAAAACAGTGGAAATTCCTGTGTTAATGGGAACGTACTCTCTCCAGAGGCCTTGGGGAGAATCTGTTCCTTGTCTCTTCCAGTTTCTTTCTAGTGGCTGCTGACATTGCTTGGCTTGTGGCTGCATCACTCCATTATCCACCTCCATGGTCATATTCCTTTTCCTCTTCTGTCTGTAGTCAGACCTTCCGCTTCCCTTTAATAAGCACACTTGCGACTGCATTTAGGGCCCAACTGATAATCCAGAATAATCTCTCTGTCTCAAAATCCTTAATTTATTCACACCTGCAAAGTTTTTGCCATAGAAGGTAACATTTAGCTTCCAGAGATTAGGACCTGTTGTATTTGAAGGCCCTTGTTCAGCCTATGGCACTGTTTTCCTCAGCAACTTTGGACCTGTCACTTGTCCTGGAAACACTGGTCCTGACCATTCCTGAGTCACAGTTCAGCTTATAAAGCCTTTTGACAGAACTGCTTCCTATCTATCTACGTCGCCTACACCTAGAGAATTGGCCTCAGCAATACGGTCCGTTTCGCTAGAGTCTGTCTCATGCCAGGGACTGTTACCACCTCCTGGGCTCCAGTTTTTGCCTTCATCTCATACGTTGAGTTATAGAGAAGTATCAAGTCTGTTTTCAAAAATAGCCTGTAGGCTCCCTTCCCTCTCTATCTCCCACAAAGATCTTGCCATTCAGGCCCTCCCAGATTGTCTGTTGTGCTTCACTTGAGTAGGGCACCCTGAGACGTGCCATGAGATATGGGCTGCTGTTTCTGTATCCAGAATGCCTTTTCCCTCCTTATTTGGTGAAGTCATAGTCATTATGCAAGGTCTTGTTCAAGTGTCACATTCTCTGATGCTTTCCTGAACTGTGCCCCTCTCTGCTTTTCCCTGAAGAATTAGTTACTTCTTCCCTCTCTTCTTCCTCAGCATTCTGTTTATACTTGGTTCTCATGCTATGTGTTACTACCTCTCGTATCTACGCGTCCTCACTAGACTTCCAGGAATAGGAGGAGATTATTCATCTTTTTTATTTTAACCTCGCACATGACCCACACTCAGTGCTTGATATAATAATATATAATATAATAAATACGTGTTTAATTGATCAATTTCAAATTTTCCATAATTCACAATATCTTAGGCTATGTGAATATTTAATAATCTCTCAATTTTTTATTAACTCCCAAATAATTTTTTAAGGTGGCCATGTGCCATTCATTTTGGCTTTTGTTTCCAGTACACATAAATTAAAAATACTCTAATTTATGTATTCTACACTTAAATTTTATTCATTGTGAGTGTAGGTTAATTACATTTAACACTCTGTGGAACTAATTTACTTTACTCTAAGACTTTACTAAATGTGAAAACTACCAGTGTAATCTTGTCACTTAATTGTGTTCTTGTAGATCTAGAACTTTAAGCAAGAATTTGGAATTTTATTTGTCAGGATTGCTTCTTTTGATTTAATGGCGATCTGCCAAAACAAGACTTTTTTTTTTCCTTTTCCCTTGATGCTTTGTTTTGTCTGAGTAGGTCTGATTTCAGCGGTTCCCCGCACCCTCCCCCCCCCCACACACACACAACACACACACCTTTTCACTGGCAGCCGGGGACAGAATTGCCCACCATCTCCCTGATCATAAATGTTATTGCCTGTAAGGTATCTAGCCTGTTGCATTACGGGCATCTGTTTCCTATTTCTAGGAGTTTTGTAGAGGGTACTGGTATTTTATTACATTGCATGTCTTATATTTATGAGAAACTCAAAGGGCTTTAAGGATTTTCTTTTTTTGTGTATCTAATCTTCTAACAGCTCTCTGAGGTAGGTAGCCTGAAGTGTTATCTCCATTTGTCAGATGCTATAGGAGAGGCATCACACAACTTGATGTGGCCTCATAACAAATTGGGGGCTGAGTGGAAACTGTCTCCTGTCTTTCAACTTCCATTTCAGCGATTGAGCTGCCAGATGACTTAATTTTAATTTTTAACACCTAGATCCATTTTGCATGAAATATTAGGTTGGTGCAAAAGTAATGGCGGTTTATAAGGTTAAAAATAATTCCCAAAACTGCAATTACTTTTGCACCAACCTAGTATTATTGTCAGCACTCATGGTAGCCAGCGTTCCAAAGTTAGTAGTACTTTTTCTATCTTCTGCATCCTACAGTTCCCTTCTCATTTGTTACACACACACACACACACACACACACACACACACATACACACACACACACACTCTCACGCACATGCACACACGCCGGCTCATGTATAACAAAAATATACTTTGTTATAGAAGCATATAAAGTGTACTTTGTATAATAAAAATATACTTTCTTTCAAAATAATTTATATACAAATTGGGTTCAGGAGACTATATGCATATATGAGATTTAGCTTATTTTATGTATGAGATATTGGCTTATTTTATACGTTTTGACTAACTTTTTTGTCAGTTGAACATACTATATAGATATTAGCTAGAGAAGTGAAAACATTTAAAAATACATACAACCCATGATAGTGAAAAGTGGAAGGAAATAACAAATTCTATAAATTAGACAGCAGGTACTCATTAATAAGTGAAATAAATGTTTTTTACTTAGATCATTCTTCCATGCAAAGGACAGGATCATCAAAGTGAGTTTATACTGTAACTTTAATATACTTTTCCTGAAATGTTTTCTTCTCTCTGAGGACAGTTAATACATTTTTTGAACGTAAAATTTTACTGCAAATGTTAAGTTCTTGATCAGGTTTGCCTGACTATTTAAAGGGAGTGTCTCAAGGGGCTTTATGACTGCAGTATAGGGTGTGTAGCAAGGCCTCTTTCTTCTTCATGACTGCATTTGGAATGCCCCACTCTTTTGCCAAGTGGCATTAATTATACTGTTGCTACTAGGGCGCTAAGAGCTGCCTGGCAGGGAAATCTCCCCCGTTTCTGGAGTCTCCAAGGCACAGTTTCAGTTTATTGCTGTGGAATGGTGGTGAGGCAGCCTCTGACACAGCTGCCATAGGAATCAGCCTTGAGACCTCTGTGTGATTTTCCTAAGCCCTGAGAAAGGATTTAGAGCACCTGGTGGGGTTTGCAAGGCGCCACCCCTCTGCTTTGTCAGCCTCTCCTCCCACCCCCAGTGCTTCTCAGCACCACCCAGCTGCCTGGGTTTTGCCTTGAAACCATTTGGAGTGGCTGGAATAGAGGCCACCCAGAGCTTCTGTGAGCAGCTGTGGCTGCAGGTCTCCCATTGGCTAGAGCAGAGATGGTTCTCACTTATCTACACTGAACACGGGTGGCCGTGATCCCTTAGGATAATGCAATTTCTTAGTCTGGGGGTGGAAGCTATTGTCTTCCTTTCCAGCTTGTTGTTTGAAGTAGTTTTGAAAGGCTTCCGCCTTTTGCTGACTCACAGACACACACATAAAAATCCCTCCCTCCCCTACTCCTTCCCTCCCTTCTTCCCTCCCTCATCCCCTTTTAATGGCTTTTGAAATGACTAAGAAGATAACAAATCTCCTTGCTAGCGGGTAACAGCTTAAAAAGTAAGTAGAAGGAAATGTTCACCCAGGTCCACAATGTCTGCAAACCTTCATCCAGTCTCCCCTCTTTCACTGCTAACTCGATTTCGTTTTCTGTTCCTGCCTCCCATCTTTAAACATTCTGGGCTGAGCCACACGCCTAAATGTAGCTTGTAATTACAGAGGCGTAATTCACACTGGGGGACTGTGCAGATGAAGAAGTTGAAGGGTGCCATTTTTGTTTCCCCGATAGAAATTTGCCCTTTCTAATGAACATGTTATGAAGACGCTTCTTCACCTACCTCTCACTTGTGCTGAACTGTAATTAACATGAATGAAGAACTTGATTGCTGGTGTGTGCACCTGGGCTCTTTGTTGAGTCTCTCTTAGCAGTTGATGGATTTCTAAAGCAGAAAATCAGGCTTATTCACAATAGAAGCTTATAGTTTTAGAAACCGCATGGTTAGGAGTACTGTAATTTTGCAAGATTTGGCAGGCATCAATGAACCCAGTAGCCACAGTGACCAAGACTAAAAATGTAGAAAGTCAGCTTTCCTTCTTAATTACTTTTAAAGCATGTTAGCACAGTCTCAGGGTCAGAACAACAGTTGCGATACTTCATTGTAGTGATATTTTTTTTCTTGCAATAAAATAATGTTCTTGTGGGGTATTTTTTATTATTATTGAGGAAAAATTGAAAGAGTGTGTAGACAGCTTTCTTGGTAGCATTATACATGTCTGATAATTAATAACATGCACTCATGGTGCACTTGAAAATTCCAAATATATTAGATCTCCTATTTTGTGTGGGTCACTACCTGCCCAACTCAGTAAGTCACTTAACTGATAACATGGGCACCTTTCTTAATGATATTTTAGACAAATATCAGGATGCAAAACTAGTCTCTGTTGTCTATTTTATGGTCATCAGCTCATGAAAATACTGCCCAAGGGCTGGTAAACAAAATTTTCTCATGTTTTTACAACACAGCTCCCCTAGGGTCCCTAGGCCTAATTTGTTCTTAATAATTTTACAAAGAGACTCTATTCTTTAGCTCACCATCAATTTCTAGACTGTCTTCAAACAAGCCTTGGCCCGTTCTAGGCAGTAGAAGGTTCGGGAAAATAGATCATTGTCCTTCAGTGGTAGGTATGATATAAGTTTTAGATGGGGTGTGTGTGTTGTGTTGTGTTGTTTGTGTTGGACATAAACATATATATCGCTCCTAATACAAAAATCAGAAACCTTTTAATTTCCCTAAGGCTTGTCTCCAGTGCTTGTGCCTTGAATGCAGATTATAATAAATAGAAGCAGGCTCTGTCTGGAAATGCCGGACATCGCTGCTTCAGTTAGAGCACTTGTTCCAGGCCTCAGGGGATAAAAACAGAGGGCTGTTTTCTAGCTTGCCCTGGAGCCCCTGAGCCTTTGCAGACTGATGTAACTGCCTTTATATGCAGAATCTTGCCTGCAGCCTCCCACACTGTGGGGAGAGAGTCGGGAGGGTGGGAGGAGGGAGATGAATTATTCAGCCTCTGCTAAATGTCAGGCACTGTGCTGGGTGCTGTAGACATTTCACTGAATCTATATCACAACTTGACACGGAAGTGTTTTGTAAATGAGTCAATCAAGAGCTTCAGAGCTCAGATAGTGGGGCCAGACTGCTTGGGTTTGAATCATAACTGTGCCACCTTCAAAGTATGTGACCACCCAGTGCCTCAGTTTCCCTGTTTGTAAAATGGGGATAATAACAGAACCAACTTCAATTGTTTGTTGTTGGGATAAACTGAGAATTGTAAACGGCTTGGAAGAATGCCTGTCATACACTCTAACACCAATCAATGTTTGTTAAATAAAGGGAAGAGAAAGAGGTTAATGAACTTGCCCCATTCATATAAGTAGAGTAAGTAGCTGGGTTAGGATTTGAACCTGCATCTGTTGGCTTTAAAAAGGTGATCTTTTCACCTCACCACCAACCATACTCCTTTTCTTTTCTTCCTAGTTACGTTTCAATAACTAATTTTTGAGTGAGTTCACTTCCTTCCTCCTCACCTTACCTGATCAGAGCGGGTTTCTGGTCCTGGTATCACTCTGGTTTTTACTTTTGCTTCTTCTGATAGGGCATCCTAGGGCCTGTGACTTAGAGATTAAACATTTAAGACTCTCCAGGTAAGCAGGCGGTAAGGGCTCCATTCTCCAAAAGACTTTGCGGTTTAGCTGACCATTTTAGTTGCATGCTTCGTCTTTAAAGATGAACTCAATGGTCCTGTGTTGTTTCTTTATTTTTTTTAATTATTGTTATTTTTTAATTTATTGGGGTGACAATTGTTAGTAAAATTACATAGATTTCAGGTGTACAATTCTGTATTACATCATCTATAAATCCCATTGTGTGTTCACCACCCAGAGTCAGTTCTCCTTCCATCACCATATATTTGATCCCCCTTACCCTCATCTCCCACCCCCCACCCCCCTTGAGAGTGTAATGCTGAGCGAAATAAGTCAGACAGAAAAAGCAGAGAACCATGTGATTTCACTGATATGTGGTATATAAACCAAAACAACAAAAGAACAAGACAAACAAATGAGAAACAGAAACTCAGACACAGACAATAGTTTAGTGGTTGCCAGAGGGTAAGGGGGGGGTTTCTTTATTTTTTAAAATAATTTTTCAATTTGAGTTGACATGCAATATTATATTAATTTCAGGTGTACAACACAGTGATTAGACATTTACATGCTGTATGAAGTAATCACCACGCTAAGTCTAGTACCCATCCCTTTGATGTCTCTTACTGTTACTTTGTGTGTTGGCTCTTTTCCTCCCTCAAAAACAGAAGCACCTTGTGAGTAGAGTCTGTGTCTTACACTTCTCGTTGTCCTCATCCCAAGCGATTGACTCTCTGCGGAGAACATAGGTAGTAGCTCATGGGTGTTTGGATTGAGGAAGGAGAGTGTCATATTAATGGCTTTGTTCTAGCTCTAAACATAAAGTGACATGGGACAGCTTTTTTACCTCTTCATGGTGGCAGGATCAAGAGTTTATAGTCTGGGTTTGGGGATCTTTGACATGTCCTTTGCTTCATCTAGCAATTTCTGCTGGGATTTTTGGTTCTCAGCTTGTCTCCCTCTATCGTAAGTCTCCAAAGGTTGTGGAATTGGCTTGAAATTGTGTGTCTTATGCCAACTTTCCTTCTTTACACTCTCTCTTAAGAAATGCTGCTAAATATGGAGAACGTATTTACATAGTCCTTAGGTGTGATGATGAGGAACATAACATTTGGTCTCCAGTAAGGAAAACATGGAAAGGGGTTTGATTACTCTTGCCTCAGTCCCACCTAACTCACCTACACATGTCCAGTTTATTTTGGACAGGAGTTTTCAATAATGTTAAAATTTATGTAAACTGCAATGGGATTTTTCACTGAGGATGCAGGAGCTTTAAGGGAAGACAACACTATTAATAGAATGTGGATGTGTGTGGTTTATTTTTGTTTTCAAAATGGAAATGTTTCTTTGGGGGTTTTGGCACACTCTTTGATATGTTGAAAGATGAGAAAACATAATTTCGGAAACTCAGCATTTCTACCATATTAGGAAATTTACAGTGCTTCAGATTTCACATTTAATGTTTTAATTGCCTGGTTTGGTAATAGAAGAATTTCAAGCTTCTCTCTTTCATTTAGAGTTACCACCACTCCCCACCCCCCCTTCCAGTGGTGGCCTGTTTCCAGCTTCTACTTCCTGCCCCAGCCCCAGCCCCAGCCCCAGCCTGGACTGAGTATTTGCTCTGAAAAAGTAGTTCATCACATGTCCTTTTGAATCAATGTCATGTTGACTTCTTACATACTTTTTTTGGGGGTATGTGTGGGTGATACCACACATGCAGTTGTTTCCTATGGTGCTTGAAAATATCTTAGAAGTGCAAATACAATTGAGTTGTATTTTTGAAACTTCTAAGTTGTCTTTGAATAGAAGGTGATACTCTGAACACTAGGGAAAGTACAGAGGAAATCAAAGAAAGTGCTACCATCTTGGTCTGAGGGTGGTATTTAAGAGACATACCTATACCTTATAAAAGAGAGAGGGAGGGGAAGAGAGGGAAAGGAAGAAAGGGGGAAAGGTGGAGATGGGTAAGCAGAGTAGAGAAGAGAGAAAAGAGGAGAGTTAGGTTGTATATTCCATGGAATACACAAGTTAAGGCCTTCTGGAAAAATCAAGGCCCAAAATAAAGTTGGCGTATACTCTTCTTGTAAAAACCTTCTTAGGAGAAAACAGTGATAAAAGGACTTTGGAAAGTCGTTTCTTGTGGACAATAAAATGTAATGGGAGCAATCCTATACTTCATCTTAATAGTTATACACAGTCCCAAGGCTTAGAAGGGAAATTTGCTTTTATCTAGGCTCTATCACTAGGCCACTGAGAGTGGGGATTATTTTCACTTTCCATGGACAGCTCTCTCTAGATATTATTTGCAATTAAAATGTGTATTTCACTTTTCAACATCCAAATACAATTTTGAATTATGTGGTAATCCATGCTTATTGTAGAAAATTTGGAAAACACAAAAAGAACTTCAAAAGGAAAAAAAAATAAATCTATAATTATAATGCTAAAGACAATTTGGATCTATTTCTTGTTAGTATTTATTTCTATGTGCTTATGTCTATATTGCTATTTTATATAAGTGGAGTCACTGTATAGATATTTTGAATTATTTCTTCCTGTAACAATAAAATAAAAATGACATTTGATGGGTGTATTGTAATTCTTGTGATTGTATCACAATTTATTTCACAATTTCCTATGGATTTTCTGCTGTACTAATTGTGTTGTTGGTGGTTTATTGTATTAGGTAAAGCAATGCTATAAAAAACATCTTGGGCATGAATAGCTTTTCCATTATCCTGATTATTTTATCAAATTAGTGTTTTGTATGGGGACTACTGAGTCTTTTTAAGGAGCCGCACACATATTGGTAAATTGCTTCCCAAGAAAGTTGTATACTCCCAACACAAACATTTCAGAATTCCCTTCAAGATGCCATTCAGCCAAGACTGACCTCCCTCTTTTTTTTTTTTTAAGACTTCCCTAGTCTGACAGCAAAAATAATATCGGATTTGTTACTTAAATTCATATTTCTTTGTGAATCATTTGTATTGGTGGAAATTTTATTCTTATGTTTATTGGCAATTTGCTTATTGAGTTTTGTAAATTTTCTATGAGCATTTTTGTATTTTTCTGCTGGGATTTTAATCTATGTGACTTCTTTTTTTTAAAATTTTATTTTATTAAATTTATTGGGGTGACAATTGTTAGTAAAATTACATAGATTTCAGGTGTACAATTCTGTATTACATCATGTATAAATCCCATTGTGTGTTCATCACCCAGAGTCAGTTCTCCTTCCATCACCATATATTCGATCCCCCTTCCCCTCATCTCCCACCCCCCATCCCCCACCCCCCTTACCCTCTGGCAACCACCAAACCATTTTCTGTGTCTATGAGTTTCTGTTTCTCATTTGTTTGTCTTGTTCTTTTGTTGCTTTTGGTTTATATACCACATATCAGTGAAATCACGTGGTTCTGTGCTTTTTCTGTCTGACTTATTTCGCTCAGCATTACATATGTGACTTCTTATATATTCATGATATTAATCCTGTTTGTTGTTTGACTTACTTCCTTTTTTACACAGACATTTAAAATGTCATTTTTGACCTGGTGATAAATGTTTATATCATTTCTCTTCTTTTCCTTTAGTTTCCTTCTTCTCTTTCTTTTCACTCTTGCTCTACCGAAATTCTCATCAATTTTTTCTTTTCTATGTAATCTATCTCTCCACTTCTCCAACCTACTTTTTCCAAATTCATGTCCTGCCTCTATTCCAAGCAAGTCTTGCTTCAGCCAGATTTCTCTGCTGTTGCCACATATCTTGCACATTCCACTTCCATCTCTGTGCACGTGTTTCCACCCCTTGACATCATATCTTGCCCTTCTTTCTCTTATCATTTAAGACAGAGTAGCTATGTCACCTCTTTCAGAAAATTTCCTGTCCATACTTCAGCATGCAGTGATCTGTCCTTACACTGTGTACAGTACTCAAGTTTTACTTTTCATGTACTAATTTAAAGCTTTAGTTATACTGTCATCTGTGTATGTTTTGTCACCCTATGTATACCGCCAAGCCTTGTAAACATAGATGCTGTTTTTTCGTTCTCTGCATACCCTCTTTCCACCTGAGTACCCCAAACACCCACCTAGAACAGTTTCCCATGCATGGGAGAACTAACTGAGTACTCAGCAAAATGTTGTTGATTGATCACTCTGGTGGTTCTTTCTTCTATCTGGCTTCCATTTCCTTTTTCTTATTATCATTAATTTTCTTCTTCAGAATAAAGAATCACTTGGTATATTATTTAGGAAACCATGTTCCCTACTTGCTGCTTCCCACTCTGAAACATTATCTTGTGCCCTAATGTGTCATGGTCAACTACCACAGAATCTTGAAGTTCAGAAACTGATTAGCTAATTTTCTCATATCTCTCATGATATATTTTTGTTTTCTTGGCAGAATAGTCAATATTATTTTCTAACTGTTAGTACACATCTTCTCTGCCAACTCCCCATGTTTTATAGCCTAGACTTGGCTCTTATGATGTGTAAGATCCTCCCCACATTTTAGGAAGAGGACTGGGCGTGTGTGTGAAGAATTTAGGGATGAAACACCGAACAGTGAAATATGGGTCCTTAATGTACTGGGAGATTAGGAAGAGAGAGATAGATGTAAGTTACGTTACTCAAGAAAGGTATTATAGATGTGATTGATTATGGATATAGACTTATTGGTGAGATTCACATGGGGCATGGGGAAAGAGAGGGCATTTAACAGTTGGAATAAAATTAAACAAAGGTCCAAGAACTGTTAATAGTAATAGTATTTGGTAGAAATGAACATGGTATATGAGTGGGAAATTGAGGATAATAAGGATATCTAGGACCAAAATGGGCAAGAAGAGCACATAGCTATCTTTCAGAAAGAAATCAATCTATGCTATGAATGAAAGCCGACCATGAATTTCTGTAGCCCCTCGCTTGACCTGTTACATGGTTTTCTTCTTCAGATTCCTGATGGCTGCTATCCCTGTAGTAATTATGCTTCTCAACGCACTTCTCCATTCTTCCCTCTCTTATTTAGCCTCCCTTGAAATGACATTCTACAGAGACTTTTAAAATTTTCACAAAGAATTTCCCAAACACTACGTCATTTGATACTTATAATAACCTTGGACACGCTACATCAGTTGAAAAGTAGGAACCTGGAGTTCAGTGAGGTTAGTAACTCTCTTGAAGCCACAAAACTAACAAACAGCAGAACTGGACCGTCAGGCTTGGGCCCAGATGTGGTCAGTGTCCTTGTAATCAGTCATGCTGTGCCTGCCATTTATGCTCCCTCTATACGTTCATTCACTAGTTGAATGAACTAGTTTTCATTCACCAGTTTTTGGTAAATCTTGATTGACCATCTCCTATGCCCTGGTCTCCAAGTTAAGGCAAAGTTGAACAAGGCACACTTTTTGTTCCTTCTTTGAGTTGGAAGGGATTATAGACAAAAGCTGGCAGTTGGGGTCTTGGGTGATGTTGCCGTGATGGGGAAGCCCGGTGCTGTGGCTGCACCTAAAAGGACTTTCAGGTCGAAATTGCTGCAGGGACTAAGAACTAAGACTTCCTGGAGGAAATGATATCCGAACTGCGATATTGGGAAAAGGTTAAGTGTTGGGTTTTTTTTGGGTTTTTTTTTTTTCAGGAATAAGTAACGTAAAGGGCCAGAGGTGAGAGAGGATAATGATAAATTTGGGGAATTAAGAACAGTTCTATTTGCCTGGAATGTGGAATGTAAATTGGAGAATGGCAGAAGAGGAAACTAACGAGGTCAGATCATGTGTGGTTTTGTAAATCATCAACAGAGATTAGAAATTCTCAGGGCACAATGAAGAACCGTTTGAACCGTTTGGAGCCTGAGTAACATGATCAAGTGTGCAGTGTAGGAAGAGATTCCTCTGATACAATGGGAAGGATGAGCTGCTAAAGTAGAACCAGCAGCAGAGAGAACATAAAATAATTCTCTCTTCTTCAGTCTCTGGCATAACCTGAAGGGATCAAAAGATCTCTTTTAGAGTCAAGTGTTCAGACTACCTTTTTTCCAGCTAGATAACCAAGGCCAACTTTGATTTCATTAAAATTGTACACTTTTTTTCTTTGTCTCTAAGTCATGGGTCTAAGAAAACAAGCTGTTTTTATAAAAACAATATGTATAAATTTTTCTAAAATGTTTAGAATAATGTTTAAGTATCTATCTGTAGCAAATACAATTTTAAAAAATCTTGAAAACACAGAATGTAGCTCAGGAGCTCTTCATTATGGACTGGGTTCACCAATAAGACCACATTGTAAAGTAGAAAGAGCTTGGTGAAAACACAAGTGCTTTTCTGTCAGAGAGTCAGCCCTGGGGTCAGGTTGACCAGTAGAGCTAAACTGTTTGACTAATAGAACTGCTTTTTTTCTACGTAAAGAAAATACTTTTCTCTTGTAGTCCTTTCTACATTGTTCTCATAAGCAACTCCCTTTAGAGAATACTTCTGTAATTTGTCTCTTCATTTCCCCCCAAAAGAGAGATGCTAGATTGTTTTCAAGGTGCTAGTGGAAAGGAACCGAAAGCAGAGGGTGCGGGAAGAGACAGTGAGGACACAGGTTCTTACAGTCACTGGAGAACTCTGAATTTGGTGACCCCCTTCAGCATCCCTCAGGGGGCCTTAGTGTTCTATTACTTTGGTAGAAAGAGTATGTGACTCCCCTGCCTGCCTTGCAGTCTCGTTGCCATGGAAACTTCCATTCCATACACCTGATTCACACATCATGCTTGGCTAAGTCCAGACAGAGGTCACAGACTGGCATTTGCCCTTTGTTTCCCCTTCTTGTGTTTGCCAGACACTTAAAAATGGATACAGAGAGAAGAGAGGGTGGGTGGGCAGTGTGGTGTGTGAGGAAGCTGTGTGTCAGGGGTAGAAGCTTGAGGATTTCAGAAAATAATAGCTGTAAAGGGAAGAGCAGAGCAAATGGAAAATCTATGTGTAGTTTTAAGCTTCTCATGGAAGCAAAGTCTTTGATCCTATGATGTGTCTGAAGGTGATTTTCTGGATATCCGAGCCAGCTAGGAAATGAGTGAACAGATTCAGGAAGCTTTTGCTCCTTAGTGGGTTTTCTGTTCCATTTTCACTGAATTGTCCACTAATCTGAGCTCCGTGATAAATACCTTAGGACTGTAACCTGGGTTTAGGCAAACCATCAATTACAGGTGTGAAATAGGAATCAAGTCCTCTGATGATGCTTCTTATACCTTTGCTGTAAAGTAAAATATTGTGGAAAGCACAAATAATTCTGTGGAGGTTATTATTCATGAAGGGTGCACACACTGGCTGGAGTATGTTTCTATTTCCCTCTGATGTTTTCTTTTCCTCTCATATCACTTCTTTAATATATAACTTAGAGAAAAGGACACTGTAGGAGAGCAGATTATTAACCTTCTACCCCATCCAGAATTTCTGTTTCATAGGTTGAGACATTTTCTTTTGATTTCTGTTTGTGAGACTGTTTTAGAAATTAGAAAAACAACATAAAGACTTTTCAGATTGACATGGTAATCAGTCCTCCTAAAATATTAGGTTTCAAACCTTATGTGCAGTGTAGTTAGGTATCACCCATGTCTTGGCAATGAAGTTAGCTAGCCAGTACTTGCTCTGCCTTGCCCCAACTTACTCTTCTGTTGCCTCTAATTCGTTAATATCCCTCCTATTTAGATGGCCTCAGTTTACAAAGTGTGCCCTCAGCAGCAGCAGCGAGGAGCTCTAGTTTGGTGACAACCAGACAGACCTGAGTGAAAAATCACATCTCGCTTGTGTTCTTGGACGAATGATTTTATTAACCTCCATTTCCTCACCTGTGAAATGGTCTTGATGATGTAAGGTTGCTCTCAAAATACTGTAATTTTTAAAGTGCTTTGCACAGTGCTTGCTACATATCTATTGCTATTATTGCTTTGCTAGGTCATTTTAGAAATAACATTTACAGCACTTGAAATAATACTCTTTCCGTCAGTATTGCTCATTTTTGTTGTTACTGACTTTGGAATAGGTGAGTGTAGACACGAGCTAATATGAGTGGTGGGTTAAAAGAAACAGATAATTTTTACCAAAAAGAGAATGTGTGTGAACCCACTCTCCCTCTCTTTCTCTCATTTGTGCGTGCACACTTGTTCTGTTTTTTTTGTTTTTTTTTTGAATCTCACTGCAAATTCATGCAGCAAAATGAAAAGGTTGTACACTTACTGGAAGACAGAATGCTGTCACAGAGACCATCTGTCTTACAGAGCAGTGATGCTGCGTCGACATTTCCAGGCAGTATGTGGGGACGTGTGTGAATTCCTATTCGGATGATCCAAGGGCCATTCTAAGCTTCCTGCCCCCTCTGCCTTCTCTTGCCACAGTTTATTGTTTTTTTATTGTGGTAAAATGTACATAGTATAAAATACATCATTTAAACCATTTTTTAAAGTGTACAGTTCAATGGCATTAAGTACTTTCACATTGTTATGCAACCATCACCACCATCCATTTCCAGAACTTTTTTTATCTTCCCAAACCGAAACTTTCTACCGATTAAACCGTAACTCCCTATCTTCCTTCCCTTCAACCGCTGGCAACTACTGTTCTACTTTCAGTCACTGTGAATTTGACTGCTCTTGATTCTTCATATTAGTGGAATCGTACAGTATTTGCCCTTTTGTGACTGGGTTCTTTCACTTCGCATAATGTCTTCAGGGTTCATTCATATTTGCAGCATGTGTTAGAATTTAATTTCTTTTCAAAGCTGAATGATACTCCATTGTGTGTATAGACCACATTTTTTTATCCATTCATCTGTTAATGGACAATTTGGTTGTTTCCACCTTTTGGCTATTGTGAATAATGCTGCTATATGTACATAGGTGTGCAAATATCTGTTTGACATTTATTGCCTTTTATTATGGTACATGTGGTGAAATGTTAGACTGGATCAGGGTCTTCATTGTGGGCTCTTCAGCAGCAGTAGAATTGATCCTGCTCTGCATGTTTCTATTATGGTAAAAAAAAAAGCACAATATAAAATTTACCATCTTAACCATTTTTAAGTGTACAGTTCACTTGTGTGAAGTATATTTACATTGTTGAGCAGCAGATCTCTAAATTTCTTCATCTTGCAGTCCTAAAACTCTGTACCCTTTGAACAATAACTCCCCATTCCCCCTCCTCCCATCCTCTGGAAACCACCATCCTACTTTCTGTTTCTGTGGGTTTCACTGCTCTAGGGACCTCATATAATTGGGATGATACAGCATTTGTTCTTTTATGACTGGTTTATTTTTCTTGGCATAATGTCCTCCAGATTCATCCATTTTGTAGCATATGGCAGATTTTCCTTTTTTAAGGCTGAACAATTTTCCATTATACCACATTTTGTTTATCCATTCACCTGCCAATGGACATTTGGGTTGTTTCTGCCTCTTGGCTATTGTGAATAATGCTGCAGTGAACATGGGTGTGCAGATAGCTCTTCAAGAAGTGGAATTGCTGGGTCATATTGTAGTTATATTTTCAATTTTTTCCCCCAAACCTCCATACTGTTTGCCATAGTTGCTTTACCATTTTACATTCCCACCAGCAGTGCACAAGGCTTTCAGTTTCTCCACATCCTCACCAACACTTGTTCTTTTTCTATTTTTATTTTTTATAGTGGCCATTCTGATGTGTGTGAGGTGATATCTTACAGTGATTTTGATTTCTAATGCATTTTCTTAAAACAGTTGTAAAGAACTTATTAAAAGCAAACAGATGGACTAAGATCATAGTTACGTTTAAGATGAAGAGAAACTGGGAAAGCTGTGGAGTTCCCAGATCAGGCGTTGTATCTCCTCTGACAATTCCTCTCAGCGTGTGTGTGCTCTTCTGCTCAGCTGTCTCTACAGGACTGAAGGTTGAGTTTGGCCTCTGTGGTGTGGTGTGGCCTGGCCGACAGTCTGTCGCCCTCTCATCCTTTTGGAGTCCTGGGTGATTAGTAAGCATTTTCTCACAGCAAATGACTCACAATGAAATGTAGCTCCAGATACAAAGCTATTTCCAAAAAAACAATGATGTCTCACTCCTTTTTAACCATTTCTCTTGACTACTTCTATGTGTAATTTAAAAATATTAACACTGATCTTAAGTCAACATTGTTTTATTCATTCATTCAGTGGCATTAATGGAATACCCAGAACAATGCTGTCCAATACAAATATAATGCAAGCCACATATTTGATGTCATGTATTTTCTAGTAGCCATGGTAAACAACAGGCAAAAAAAAAAAAAAAAAAAAGAAAAAGAAAAAAAGCAGGTGAAATTAATTTGAACAGTTCATCTTATTTAATCTGATGTATCCAAAATATTGTCATTTCAATACATGATGAACTTAAAAACTGGAGATAGCTTATTTTTCACACTCAGCCTTTGTAATCTGCTGCTCATTTTAAACTTACAGCACTTCTCAATTTGGATTGGCCACATTTCAAGTGCTCAAGAGCCCTGTGTGTCTAGTGGCCACCTAATTAGACTGTGCAGACTGAGCATATTTAGCCAAGGACATATGATGTCCAGAAAAGGTCATCCCTCAACTCAGCCTGGTGGGCAAGATGCAGCAGTAAAGCACTAATGATGGTGTTGAGTGCTCGGGGAGGAGAGGAGCACAGTGGTACAGAAGCCCAGAAGAGGGGCTCCCTGCAGCCGAGCTGGGTTGCTCTGCCACCACTAGACCTCAGTCCTTTGAACTAGTCCCCTGTCGGGAGAGCTCTGAGCTGGAGTTTGGCATGGGCCCCAGTCCATCAGACATTAACTTTTTGCCTCATGTGTTAAGAGAGCCGCTGGCAAGTTTACATTTAATTACAGACTCTGCCCTCGCCCTGGGTCTGTGAGCAGGGATTTCCGCCCTGCAACCTCACTGCTCTACAACCTGCCTTTCATTCCCACAGGAAGAATCATTCGCTCACTGGTCCTCCAGGCGGTGCTGGCCAGGCACACCAGCTCAGTCCTTTGAGCTGCCACACCTCTGGGAAAGTTGAAAATGTGGTGCTGAGAGAAGGGAAAGAAAAGAGAATTTTTGATTGTTTTCTTTGTCCAGACACCCTTCTACTCACCTCTCGGGAGTGACACCAAGAGCTCTGGTTGTTAATGGAAAGGTCACCGTTCTTGGATGGGCTTCCCTGGAAACACCCTGTCAGCACCCTGACCACCCTCCATGCCCAGCTTCTCAGAGAGTTACAGAGGCACCTAGTGTGGGTGGTAGTTAGGCTCCCGCAGCGAGGCAAGCCTGTGCATCTCCCCAGCTCCTTGCATGGGGATGGGTGGCCAAGTTGTGTTTACAGAGAGCCAGCCAGGAAGCACAAGGGAAGAGGAGGCACTGTTTCCACTTATCCTCCCACCTCCTTTTGGCTTTCTCTTCTGGCATTGCCTGAGGCCAAAAAGGGATGGGAATTTGGCAAAGTGAAAGTATATCATTATATTTACCTACCCCTTTGTCTCATCTTGCGCCTAAGGAAGCGAGGCTGGACTTTTTTCTACACTCAGAGACTTGAAATTCTTTTCCTCCTGCCTATGTGGAAGAGGCTCGGAAATCAGTTCCTTTCCAGGAGATGAATGATATGGCAGAAAGACAGGGTCAGATGAGGCCAAGGGACGGGAGCCAGAGTCTTACCAAACTCTTGCAGGCAGCACTGTGACTGCTCGACATGCTCTGCTGATGGAGAAGGGGAGGCCTCAGAGCTCCACACTGTCTGAATGCTTCCACCCATAGGTGGGATCGAGGGAGATGGGAGACTTGAAGGGGGCAGGAATGAGTCTGGCCCTTCTGGAGACTCTACTGGTGTATGATGACATGTTAAAATGTGGAACCATTAATATAACCAGCCTGGTCTAGGGCTCTACTTCTAATCTCTTTTCATCATATTTTAAACTTGACGTGATGAGCATGTATTTCTCTGGGAATTGTGTATACCTTCCACCCTTAGGAATCAGATCCGTGGTGTAAGGATCACAAACATCTAAATAATTACCTAAGTTAACAAAAAGGCCAAAGTAAAATATTCCTTCTCCCAGGAAAATAAAATAGATGAAAGCAGAACAACTGCTCCTCTCATTAATCGATACTCACAAATCTCTTAAAACTCAAAATGGGCTTCATAATGTGCTTTAGCAGACAGTATTTTTATTAACAAGAGGTGTTAAATTCAGAAGTTAACTCCAGGAGATGAAAACCGATTAAGACAATGGAAAAGGTCACAGGATTTGAATGTCACACATGCATACTTATTTTGTACTTGGAGAATGAGAGAGGGTCACCGTTCCTACTGTGGCCTAGGATCGTATGCATTTTGGTACTGAACATATTTTGCGTTTTTCTTAGCTTTACTGGATGGGTTGAGGTTGAGTCAGCTTCAGCAGGTCGGTGGACCCGATGGGGAGCGAGCTGGGGTTACAACACAGGCTGTGGTCAGTCAGGCACCACAAGTGACGTCCAGCACAGCCAGACTGTAGGCTGCGAGTTTGAATGCTAGCTCCACTACTAATTAGCCCTGTGTGAGTTACGCAGCCTCTCTTAACCTCATTTATTTTCTGTAATATTGGAATTGTACATTTATATTTATAGAGTTTACCCATGGAAAAATGACTCATTTAAAGTACTCAGTCCACAGTGCCTGACAAGGATTAAATTATTAGAAATACTAATTGCTATTAATACTTCAGCTAAAAATGCTGAGTTGAACTGGTAGTAAACAGCTGTCCTTGTTTATTTCGGCCAGTAGCAAAGCAATACATTGTTTGGTTAACACTTACTTGCCCTCTTTGGAAAATTCTTTAGTTACATATGCTTTTTCTTCGCAGGTGTGTGATGTGTATGTATATAGAAGGCCAGTAATTACCCCTTGCAGATGGAGCTGACCAAACACAGTTTTTCCCATGGTGACTGCAAAAATAAGAAAATAAAATTCAAAAAAAATTTGAGGTTGCATGGTGCTGTCACTGGACTAGGAGGAGTATGGGGATCGTGAAGTTTCTGTGGCTTTTGGTTTTCTTTTAGTTGAAGGTGTTGGGTGAAGATACAGAGGTCCTACTGAGTAACTGAACAGGATGCAGTTGGTTGCTTTGAAGTGAAGAAACTGGTCAAAAGTACAAGTGGGAGGAGAAGTTGAGGTTTAATGAAGGAGGGTCATTATTAATGTTTCCATGGTTTTAGCAGTTTAAAAGTTGGGAGTTTAAGTAAGGTTGTTGGTTGTGGGGAACACATCCCACAGACATTCAGACATGGTTGAAGTTCAGTCTCTCAGTCTTCATTTTAATCTGAAAATAGGGAGCCAAGGCTTCTGAATAACACAGCAAAGGGATTGCTTCATAATTTTAACAGTGAATGCTAATTACCACATGTTCACAATGGCACAGGAGTCTGAGAGCAACACCATTCTTCCCAAAGCCAAGTTGTGTGAACATTGTTTTTCTGGGGAGGAGAAAGAATATTATTACTACTTGGGATTACTAATTCTTTAAAAAAGATTTATATTAATTTCCCCAATGCCTAGGTGTAACATTAGCTTTCAGTGAACAGTTGGTATCTTTCTGCACCATCCATAAAATGGTCTTGGATCCATTCTCTTTGATTCCCTTGTATAAAGGTTAACATGGAAGGCTTCATTTATTTGATTGGAAGATAGAATTGACTGCATTGGAGATTTGGCCCTCTTGATTCTAGAACAGGATTAGAAAAAACTGTTAGCATGCCCCCCCCAATGTATGTTAAATTAAACCCATATTTTATTTCTAAAAATTAGATTATTTTCCCCTCCAAAGACCCAAGAAGTGTAGTATAAAGTCAACACTACATCATCAGTAATAATCCAAGGGTAGAAAGAGCAGGGAGAATTGGAAACTACGAACTAAAGCCCAACATTTAAAAAACTCTTCTACTTCTCAGCTCTTTCAATGTAAGCAAAGGATAGAAGAGTGAGAAATGAGGTATTACCTTCAGCGAATGCCCATGGTTTGGGGTACTTGGAGTCAGGAATTCTGGATTAGAAGTCAGCCTCTCCCAATAACCTAGTGAGCACTAGCAAATTTTTGTAATTTCTCTGAGTTCTCCTTTCATCATTTGTCAAATGAAAATACTTCATGATATTTTGTGTGTGTGGTTGTTCTATTAGACGAGATAGGATATATGTGACAGTTTGTAATGTTTGACATTCCATATCTCTCTTTGTCTCACCTGACAGAGGGGAGGAGGAGGTACAATCAACCAGTAGCCTCAGTAATTATTTTATATCATTCACCCTAAATTATCAAGAGAGGACTGTAAACCAACAATCTCCATTGTCTCACCTCCATCAACTATCATTGCCCCAAGCCCAAGAGCTGCTATTGGTAAGACAAAATCCAATAAAAGCAGGATCTAGGTTCATATCCACGTCCTTTTTGCTCACCCTTTCCCATCCGTGATGGCCAACTGGGGATATTAACCTGGGCAAATAAGTAAATTTTTCTTTATCCTTTTTGCCAATCCTGTATCACCAATTTCAGTCTTCATGAGTTACAGGAGTTGGTAATTTCTTTCTTCCCAGTAGTGGCCTCTTTTATATTGGTAATCTAGGGAACAAACTTTGGAACTCTGGAAGGAGACATGGAATGGTGGCAGTTTCCTTTAGCCTGAGAGCTCAGGGCTTTTGCAATATCTCTGCTCCAAGTTTCCGCTCTGCCTGGAACTTAGGTAAAGAAAATCTGTCTCTACCTATGTTACCATCCTTGCCTTAGTCTAATCTAGCAGGAGTGACTCTTTTCTAATAGGGTTGCCTAAATTTTTGGTTTTTTTCTTCTCTTCATTGAAGAGTGGGATGAACATCTTATCATGCTCTCAACTGGTGTAGGTTTAAAGTATTGGAGAGTTGCCTTTTCAGTGTGTGCATTGGTGGTGCCATACACGTGGCATTTTCCTGCAGGCTCCACACTCGACTGCAACAGCCAGTGCCCTCAGTTCTCTTAGGGCTTGTCGCTGGCCTGGCCCCGAGCATGGACTCTGCAATACCAGGACCCTTGATGAATTCTGAAAGCAAGTTATTAACATCCAACTATGAGAAAGAAGTGAATTGGTGGTCTGATTAAAACAAATAGATATAGTATAAACATTCATTTCAGTGATGTAATAAAAAGAAATAGGAGTCAAGATTAGGAATCTAGTCTTGGCTTTGCCACCAGCTGGAACTGTAAAGGTGGTAGGATAACTTGATTTTTATCAACCTCATATCCAAATAGGAAGTTATTTTGTATTTCAGTTTATGAAATAAGATTTTAGACTGAATTATCATTAAGACTTCACTCAGCATTATGATTCTGTTTGTATGTCCAGAATTTTATGTATGTCCAGTACTTCTGATTATAGTTTAGTTGTTTTTATTAAGGAATACAATGTTTGTATTTTATATGACTTAAAGAATATCACATGTTATTTAAGAGGGGTCATTTTTATTAACATGCTCAACAGACAAAGCACATTGGAGACAAAATACAGTTTTCCACGACTCTGAATACTCTGCCCCACTGGGGAGACTGGTCAAGAATAATTATCTCACAAAAACAACCTAAGAAACTAAAGT